>NC_136261.1:356401270-356656270 GCF_964187855.1 Myxine glutinosa | reverse complement strand
GATACATCTATGAGTGCTATAATAGCATTAGCTGCTGAAAGATAGATACATCTATGAGTGCTATAATAGCATTAGCTGCTGATAGATAGATACATCTATGAGTGCTATAATAGCATTAGCTGCTGATATATAGATACATCTATGAGTGCTGTATTAGCATTAGCTGCTGATAGATAGATACATCTATGAGTGCTATAATAGCATTAGCTGCTGATATATAGATACATCTATGAGTGCTGTATTAGCATTAGCTGCTGATATATAGATACATCTATGAGTGCTGTATTAGCATTACCTGCTGATATATAGATACATCTATGAGTGCTATAATAGCATTAGCTGCTGATAGATAGATACATCTATGAGTGCTATAATAGCATTAGCTGCTGATAGATAGATACATCAATGAGTGCTGTATTAGCATTAGCTGCTGATAGATAGATACATCTATGAGTGCTGTAATAGCATTAGCTGCTGATAGATAGATACATCTATGAGTGCTGTAATAGCATTAGCTGCTGATAGATAGATACATCTATGAGTGCTATAATAGCATTAGCTGCTGATATATAGATACATCTATGAGTGCTATAATAGCATTAGCTGCTGATAGATAGATACATCTATGAGTGCTATAATAGCATTAGCTGCTGATAGATAGATACATCTATGAGTGCTATAATAGCATTAGCTGCTGATATATAGATACATCTATGAGTGCTGTATTAGCATTAGCTGCTGATATATAGATACATCTATGAGTGCTGTATTAGCATTAGCTGCTGATATATAGATACATCTATGAGTGCTATAATAGCATTAGCTGCTGAAAGATAGATACATCTATGAGTGCTATAATAGCATTAGCTGCTGATAGATAGATACATCTATGAGTGCTGTATTAGCATTAGCTGCTGATAGATAGATACATCTATGAGTGCTGTAATAGCATTAGCTGCTGATAGATAGATACATCTATGAGTGCTGTATTAGCATTAGCTGCTGATAGATAGATACATCTATGAGTGCTGTAATAGCATTAGCTGCTGATAGATAGATACATCTATGAGTGCTGTATTAGCATTAGCTGCTGATAGATAGATACATCTATGAGTGCTGTAATAGCATTAGCTGCTGATAGATAGATACATCTATGAGTGCTGTATTAGCATTAGCTGCTGATAGATAGATACATCTATGAGTGCTATAATAGCATTAGCTGCTGATAGATAGACACATCTATGAGTGCTGTAATAGCATTAGCTGCTGATATATAGATACATCTATGAGTGCTGTAATAGCATTAGCTGCTGATATATAGACACATCTATGAGTGCTATAATAGCATTAGCTGCTGATATATAGATACATCTATGAGTGCTGTAATAGCATTAGCTGCTGATAGATAGATACATCTATGAGTGCTATAATAGCAGTAGCTGCTGATAGATAGATACATCTATGAGTGCTATCATAGCATTAGCTGCTGATAGATAGATACATCTATGAGTGCTATAATAGCAGTAGCTGCTGATATATAGATACATCTATGAGTGCTATAATAGCAGTAGCTGCTGATATATAGATACATCTATGAGTGCTATAATAGCAGTAGCTGCTGATAGATAGATACATCTATGAGTGCTATAATATCAGTAGCTGCTGATAGATAGATACATCTATGAGTGCTATAATATCAGTAGCTGCTGATAGATAGATACATCTATGAGTGCTATAATATCAGTAGCTGCTGATAGATAGATACATCTATGAGTGCTATAATAGCAGTAGCTGCTGATAGATAGATACATCTATGAGTGCTATAATATCAGTAGCTGCTGATAGATAGATACATCTATGAGTGCTGTAATAGCAGTAGCTGCTGATATATAGATACATCTATGAGTGCTATAATAGCAGTAGCTGCTGATAGATAGATACATCTATGAGTGCTATAATAGCATTAGCTGCTGATAGATAGATACATCTATGGGTGCTATAATATCAGTAGCTGCTGATATATAGATACATCTATGAGTGCTATAATAGCATTAGCTGCTGATAGATAGATACATCTATGGGTGCTATAATATCAGTAGCTGCTGATATATAGATACATCTATGAGTGCTATAATATCAGTAGCTGCTGATATATAGATACAACTATGGGTGCTATAATAGCAGTAGCTGCTGATATATAGATACATCTATGAGTGCTATAATATCAGTAGCTGCTGATATATAGATACATCTATGAGTGCTATAATAGCAGTAGCTGCTGATATATAGATACATCTATGAGTGCTATAATAGCAGTAGCTGCTGATATATAGATACATCTATGAGTGCTATAATAGCAGTAGCTGCTGATATATAGATACATCTATGAGTGCTATAATATCAGTAGCTGCTGATATATAGATACATCTATGAGTGCTATAATAGCAGTAGCTGCTGATATATAGATAGATACATCTATGAGTGCTATAATATCAGTAGCTGCTGATAGATAGATAGATACATCTATGAGTGCTATAATATCAGTAGCTGCTGAAAGATAGATACATCTATGAGTGCTATAATATCAGTAGCTGCTGATAGATAGATACATCTATGAGTGCTATAATATCAGTAGCTGCTGATAGATAGATACATCTATGAGTGCTATTATATCAGTAGCTGCTGATATATAGATACATCTATGAGTGCTATAATAGCATTAGCTGCTGATAGATAGATATATCTATGAGTGCTATAATAGCAGTAGCTGCTGATAGATAGATACATCTATGAGTGCTATAATATCAGTAGCTGCTGATAGCTAGATACATCTATGAGTGCTATAATATCAGTAGCTGCTGATAGATAGATACATCTATGAGTGCTATAATAGCAGTAGCTGCTGATATATAGATACATCTATGAGTGCTATAATATCAGTAGCTGCTGATATATAGATACATCTATGAGTGCTATAATAGCAGTAGCTGCTGATAGATAGATACATCTATGAGTGCTATAATAGCATTAGCTGCTGATATATAGATACATCTATGAGTGCTGTAATAGCATTAGCTGCTGATATATAGATACATCTATGAGTGCTATAATAGCATTAGCTGCTGATATATCGATACATCTATGAGTGCTATAATATCAGTAGCTGCTGATAGATAGATACATCTATGAGTGCTATAATAGCATTAGCTGCTGATATATAGATACATCTATGAGTGCTATAATAGCAGTAGCTGCTGATAGATAGATACATCTATGAGTGCTATAATATCAGTAGCTGCTGATAGATAGATACATGTATGAGTACTATAATAGCATTAGCTGCTCATATATAGATACATCTATGAGTGCTGTAATAGCATTAGCTGCTGATATATAGATACATCTATGAGTGCTATAATAGCATTAGCTGCTCATATATAGATACATCTATGAGTGCTGTAATAGCATTAGCTGCTGATATATCGATACATCTATGAGTGCTGTAATAGCATTAGCTGCTGACATATAGATACATCTATGAGTGCTGTAATAGCATTAGCTGCTGATATATAGATACATGGTGGTGGTCTTTCCATCTTCTACCGACTCCTCTCTGGCCTTGCCCCCCCAGCTCTCTCTGGGCTCTGTCCCGCAAATATTCCTACAGGTCGCACAAGATCTGCCTGCAACCCTCTTATGGTTAAACTGCCAAAATCAAGACTCTCTGCTCATCTTCACTCTTTCATACCTCTTTTCTCCCGCCTGTAGAACAAATTCCCTCACTCTCTTCAATCCCACTCCACCCTCCAGGTCTTTAAAACAGCTGTTCACCACCATATCTTATCTTCCCCCATCCAAAACCTTGATCTTTTCTACCCCCGCTAATTTCACCCCAATTCCACTTTTTTGAAATACCAACTTCTGTCCTGGAAGTCTTTGGTGTCCTTGTGTTTTATACTTCTCCCTCCACCCCCCCCCCCCCTTCCCACGCCTCCTCCCCCCAAGCCCTCTCCCTTCCACACATCTCCCTGCTCTCAAATGTTGTGTTTGTGTGCTTCCCCTTCTCTCCCCATCTTGTTTTCCGCTCCCTCTTTTTGTGTGTTTTGTTTGTCTGGTCGATTTGTTTGTGAAGTAAATGTTAGCTCTTTCACGAGCCTCGATTCAGTATACAAAAAAAGAAGAAGAAAAAAATCTATGAGTGCTGTAATAGCAGTAGCTGCTGATATATAGATACATCTATGAGTGCGATAATAGCATTAGCTGCTGATATATAGATACATCTATGAGTGCTATAATAGCATTAGCTGCTGATATATAGATACATCTATGAGTGCTATAATAGCATTAGCTGCTGATAGATAGATACATCTATGAGTGCTATAATAGCATTAGCTGCTGATATATAGATACATCTATGAGTGCTATAATAGCATTAGCTGCTGATAGATAGATACATCTATGAGTGCTATAATAGCATTAGCTGCTGATATATAGATACATCTATGAGTGCTATAATAGCATTAGCTGCTGATAGATAGATACATCTATGAGTGCTATAATAGCATTAGCTGCTGATAGATAGATACATCTATGAGTGCTATAATAGCATTAGCTGCTGATATATAGATACATCTATGAGTGCTATAATAGCATTAGCTGCTGATAGATAGATACATCTATGAGTGCTATAATAGCATTAGCTGCTGATATATAGATACATCTATGAGTGCTATAATAGCAGTAGCTGCTGATAGATAGATAGATACATCTATGAGTGCTATAATAGCATTAGCTGCTGATATATAGATACATCTATGAGTGCTATAATAGCATTAGCTGCTGATAGATAGATACATCTATGAGTGCTATAATAGCATTAGCTGCTGATAGATAGATACATCTATGAGTGCTATAATAGCATTAGCTGCTGATATATAGATACATCTATGAGTGCTGTATTAGCATTAGCTGCTGATAGATAGATACATCTATGAGTGCTATAATAGCATTAGCTGCTGATATATAGATACATCTATGAGTGCTGTATTAGCATTAGCTGCTGATATATAGATACATCTATGAGTGCTGTATTAGCATTACCTGCTGATATATAGATACATCTATGAGTGCTATAATAGCATTAGCTGCTGATAGATAGATACATCTATGAGTGCTATAATAGCATTAGCTGCTGATAGATAGATACATCAATGAGTGCTGTATTAGCATTAGCTGCTGATAGATAGATACATCTATGAGTGCTGTAATAGCATTAGCTGCTGATAGATAGATACATCTATGAGTGCTGTAATAGCATTAGCTGCTGATAGATAGATACATCTATGAGTGCTATAATAGCATTAGCTGCTGATATATAGATACATCTATGAGTGCTATAATAGCATTAGCTGCTGATAGATAGATACATCTATGAGTGCTATAATAGCATTAGCTGCTGATAGATAGATACATCTATGAGTGCTATAATAGCATTAGCTGCTGATATATAGATACATCTATGAGTGCTGTATTAGCATTAGCTGCTGATAGATAGATACATCTATGAGTGCTATAATAGCATTAGCTGCTGATATATAGATACATCTATGAGTGCTGTATTAGCATTAGCTGCTGATATATAGATACATCTATGAGTGCTGTATTAGCATTAGCTGCTGATATATAGATACATCTATGAGTGCTATAATAGCATTAGCTGCTGATAGATAGATACATCTATGAGTGCTATAATAGCATTAGCTGCTGATAGATAGATACATCTATGAGTGCTGTATTAGCATTAGCTGCTGATAGATAGATACATCTATGAGTGCTGTAATAGCATTAGCTGCTGATAGATAGATACATCTATGAGTGCTGTATTAGCATTAGCTGCTGATAGATAGATACATCTATGAGTGCTGTAATAGCATTAGCTGCTGATAGATAGATACATCTATGAGTGCTGTATTAGCATTAGCTGCTGATAGATAGATACATCTATGAGTGCTGTAATAGCATTAGCTGCTGATAGATAGATACATCTATGAGTGCTGTATTAGCATTAGCTGCTGATAGATAGATACATCTATGAGTGCTATAATAGCATTAGCTGCTGATAGATAGACACATCTATGAGTGCTGTAATAGCATTAGCTGCTGATATATAGATACATCTATGAGTGCTGTAATAGCATTAGCTGCTGATATATAGACACATCTATGAGTGCTATAATAGCATTAGCTGCTGATATATAGATACATCTATGAGTGCTGTCATAGCATTAGCTGCTGATAGATAGATACATCTATGAGTGCTATAATAGCAGTAGCTGCTGATAGATAGACACATCTATGAGTGCTGTAATAGCATTAGCTGCTGATAGATAGATACATCTATGAGTGCTATAATAGCAGTAGCTGCTGATAGATAGACACATCTATGAGTGCTGTAATAGCATTAGCTGCTGATATATAGATACATCTATGAGTGCTGTAATAGCATTAGCTGCTGATATATAGACACATCTATGAGTGCTATAATAGCATTAGCTGCTGATATATAGATACATCTATGAGTGCTGTAATAGCATTAGCTGCTGATAGATAGATACATCTATGAGTTCTGTAATAGCATTAGCTGCTGATATATAGACACATCTATGAGTGCTATAATAGCAGTAGCTGCTGATATATAGATACATCTATGAGTGCTATAATAGCATTAGCTGCTGATAGATAGATACATCTATGAGTGCTGTAATAGCATTAGCTGCTCATAGATAGATACATCTATGAGTGCTATAATAGCAGTAGCTGCTGATAGATAGATACATCTATGAGTGCTGTAATAGCAGTAGCTGCTGATATATAGATACATCTATGAGTGCTGTAATAGCATTAGCTGCTGCTAGATAGATACATCTATGAGTGCTATAATAGCAGTAGCTGCTGATATATAGATACATCTATGAGTGCTGTAATAGCATTAGCTGCTGCTAGATAGATACATCTATGAGTGCTGTAATAGCATTATCTGCTGATATATAGATACATCTATGAGTGCTGTAATAGCATTAGCTGCTGATATATAGATACATCTATGAGTGCTGTAATAGCATTAGCTGCTGATAGATAGATACATCTATGAGTTCTGTAATAGCATTAGCTGCTGATAGATAGATACATCTATGAGTGCTGTAATAGCATTAGCTGCTGCTAGATAGATACATCTATGAGTGCTGTAATAGCATTAGCTGCTGATATATAGATACATCTATGAGTGCTGTAATAGCATTAGCTGCTGATATATAGATACATCTATGAGTGCTGTAATAGCATTAGCTGCTGATAGATAGATACATCTATGAGTTCTGTAATAGCATTAGCTGCTGATATATAGATACATCTATGAGTGCTATAATAGCAGTAGCTGCTGATAGTTAGACACATCTATGAGTTCTGTAATAGCATTAGCTGCTGATATATAGATACATCTATGAGTGCTGTAATAGCATTAGCTGCTGATAGATAGATACATCTATGAGTTCTGTAATAGCATTAGCTGCTGATATATAGATACATCTATGAGTGCTATAATAGCAGTAGCTGCTGATAGATAGACACATCTATGAGTGCTGTAATAGCATTAGCTGCTGATATATAGATACATCTATGAGTGCTATAATAGCAGTAGCTGCTGATATAAAAATACATCTATGAGTGCTGTAATAGCATTAGCTGCTGATAGATAGATACATCTATGAGTGCTGTAATAGCAGTAGCTGCTGATAGATAGATACATCTATGAGTTCTGTAATAGCATTAGCTGCTGATAGATAGGTACATCTATGAGTGCTATAATAGCATTAGCTGCTGATAGATAGATACATCTATGAGTGCTATAATAGCAGTAGCTGCTGATAGATAGATACATCTATGAGTGCTATAATAGCATTAGCTGCTGATAGATAGATACATGTATGAGTGCTATAATAGCATTAGCTGCTGATAGATAGATACATCTATGAGTTCTGTAATAGCATTAGCTGCTGATAGATAGATACATGTATGAGTGCTATAATAGCATTAGCTGCTGATAGATAGATACATGTATGAGTACTATAATAGCAGTAGCTGCTGATAGATAGATACATGTATGAGTGCTATAATAGCATTAGCTGCTGATAGATAGATACATGTATGAGTACTATAATAGCAGTAGCTGCTGATAGATAGATACATCTATGAGTGCTATAATAGCAGTAGCTGCTGATATATAGATACATCTATGAGTGCTATAATAGCCGTAGCTGCTGATAGATAGATACATGTATGAGTACTATAATAGCATTAGCTGCTGATAGATAGATACATCTATGCGTGCTATAATAGCATTAGCTGCTGATAGATAGATACATGTATGAGTGCTATAATAGCATTAGCTGCTGATAGATAGATACATCTATGAGTGCTGTAATAGCAGTAGCTGCTGATATATAGATACATCTATGAGTGCGATAATAGCATTAGCTGCTGATATATAGATACATCTATGAGTGCTATAATAGCATTAGCTGCTGATAGATAGATACATCTATGAGTGCTATAATAGCATTAGCTGCTGATATATAGATACATCTATGAGTGCTATAATAGCATTAGCTGCTGATAGATAGATACATCTATGAGTGCTATAATAGCATTAGCTGCTGATATATAGATACATCTATGAGTGCTATAATAGCATTAGCTGCTGATATATAGATACATCTATGAGTGCTATAATAGCATTAGCTGCTGATAGATAGATACATCTATGAGTGCTATAATAGCATTAGCTGCTGATAGATAGATACATCTATGAGTGCTATAATAGCATTAGCTGCTGATATATAGATACATCTATGAGTGCTATAATAGCATTAGCTGCTGATAGATAGATACATCTATGAGTGCTATAATAGCATTAGCTGCTGATATATAGATACATCTATGAGTGCTATAATAGCAGTAGCTGCTGATAGATAGATAGATACATCTATGAGTGCTATAATAGCATTAGCTGCTGATATATAGATACATCTATGAGTGCTATAATAGCATTAGCTGCTGATAGATAGATACATCTATGAGTGCTATAATAGCATTAGCTGCTGATAGATAGATACATCTATGAGTGCTATAATAGCATTAGCTGCTGATATATAGATACATCTATGAGTGCTGTATTAGCATTAGCTGCTGATAGATAGATACATCTATGAGTGCTATAATAGCATTAGCTGCTGATATATAGATACATCTATGAGTGCTGTATTAGCATTAGCTGCTGATATATAGATACATCTATGAGTGCTGTATTAGCATTACCTGCTGATATATAGATACATCTATGAGTGCTATAATAGCATTAGCTGCTGATAGATAGATACATCTATGAGTGCTATAATAGCATTAGCTGCTGATAGATAGATACATCAATGAGTGCTGTATTAGCATTAGCTGCTGATAGATAGATACATCTATGAGTGCTGTAATAGCATTAGCTGCTGATAGATAGATACATCTATGAGTGCTGTAATAGCATTAGCTGCTGATAGATAGATACATCTATGAGTGCTATAATAGCATTAGCTGCTGATATATAGATACATCTATGAGTGCTATAATAGCATTAGCTGCTGATAGATAGATACATCTATGAGTGCTATAATAGCATTAGCTGCTGATAGATAGACACATCTATGAGTGCTATAATAGCATTAGCTGCTGATAGATAGATACATCTATGAGTGCTATAATAGCATTAGCTGCTGATAGATAGACACATCTATGAGTGCTGTAATAGCATTAGCTGCTGATATATAGATACATCTATGAGTGCTGTAATAGCATTAGCTGCTGATATATAGACACATCTATGAGTGCTATAATAGCATTAGCTGCTGATATATAGATACATCTATGAGTGCTGTAATAGCATTAGCTGCTGATAGATAGATACATCTATGAGTGCTATAATAGCAGTAGCTGCTGATAGATAGACACATCTATGAGTTCTGTAATAGCAGTAGCTGCTGATAGATAGACACATCTATGAGTTCTGTAATAGCATTAGCTGCTGATAGATAGATACATCTATGAGTGCTATAATAGCAGTAGCTGCTGATAGATAGACACATCTATGAGTGCTGTAATAGCATTAGCTGCTGATATATAGATACATCTATGAGTGCTGTAATAGCATTAGCTGCTGATATATAGACACATCTATGAGTGCTATAATAGCATTAGCTGCTGATATATAGATACATCTATGAGTGCTGTAATAGCATTAGCTGCTGATAGATAGATACATCTATGAGTTCTGTAATAGCATTAGCTGCTGATATATAGACACATCTATGAGTGCTATAATAGCAGTAGCTGCTGATATATAGATACATCTATGAGTGCTATAATAGCATTAGCTGCTGATAGATAGATACATCTATGAGTGCTGTAATAGCATTAGCTGCTCATAGATAGATACATCTATGAGTGCTATAATAGCAGTAGCTGCTGATAGATAGATACATCTATGAGTGCTGTAATAGCAGTAGCTGCTGATATATAGATACATCTATGAGTGCTGTAATAGCATTAGCTGCTGCTAGATAGATACATCTATGAGTGCTATAATAGCAGTAGCTGCTGATATATAGATACATCTATGAGTGCTGTAATAGCATTAGCTGCTGCTAGATAGATACATCTATGAGTGCTGTAATAGCATTATCTGCTGATATATAGATACATCTATGAGTGCTGTAATAGCATTAGCTGCTGATATATAGATACATCTATGAGTGCTGTAATAGCATTAGCTGCTGATAGATAGATACATCTATGAGTTCTGTAATAGCATTAGCTGCTGATAGATAGATACATCTATGAGTGCTGTAATAGCATTAGCTGCTGCTAGATAGATACATCTATGAGTGCTGTAATAGCATTAGCTGCTGATATATAGATACATCTATGAGTGCTGTAATAGCATTAGCTGCTGATATATAGATACATCTATGAGTGCTGTAATAGCATTAGCTGCTGATAGATAGATACATCTATGAGTTCTGTAATAGCATTAGCTGCTGATATATAGATACATCTATGAGTGCTATAATAGCAGTAGCTGCTGATAGTTAGACACATCTATGAGTTCTGTAATAGCATTAGCTGCTGATATATAGATACATCTATGAGTGCTGTAATAGCATTAGCTGCTGATAGATAGATACATCTATGAGTTCTGTAATAGCATTAGCTGCTGATATATAGATACATCTATGAGTGCTATAATAGCAGTAGCTGCTGATAGATAGACACATCTATGAGTGCTGTAATAGCATTAGCTGCTGATATATAGATACATCTATGAGTGCTATAATAGCAGTAGCTGCTGATATAAAAATACATCTATGAGTGCTGTAATAGCATTAGCTGCTGATAGATAGATACATCTATGAGTGCTGTAATAGCAGTAGCTGCTGATAGATAGATACATCTATGAGTTCTGTAATAGCATTAGCTGCTGATAGATAGGTACATCTATGAGTGCTATAATAGCATTAGCTGCTGATAGATAGATACATCTATGAGTGCTATAATAGCAGTAGCTGCTGATAGATAGATACATCTATGAGTGCTATAATAGCATTAGCTGCTGATAGATAGATACATGTATGAGTGCTATAATAGCATTAGCTGCTGATAGATAGATACATCTATGAGTTCTGTAATAGCATTAGCTGCTGATAGATAGATACATGTATGAGTGCTATAATAGCATTAGCTGCTGATAGATAGATACATGTATGAGTACTATAATAGCAGTAGCTGCTGATAGATAGATACATGTATGAGTGCTATAATAGCATTAGCTGCTGATAGATAGATACATGTATGAGTACTATAATAGCAGTAGCTGCTGATAGATAGATACATCTATGAGTGCTATAATAGCAGTAGCTGCTGATATATAGATACATCTATGAGTGCTATAATAGCCGTAGCTGCTGATAGATAGATACATGTATGAGTACTATAATAGCATTAGCTGCTGATAGATAGATACATCTATGAGTGCTATAATAGCATTAGCTGCTGATAGATAGATACATGTATGAGTGCTATAATAGCATTAGCTGCTGATAGATAGATACATCTATGAGTGCTGTAATAGCAGTAGCTGCTGATATATAGATACATCTATGAGTGCGATAATAGCATTAGCTGCTGATATATAGATACATCTATGAGTGCTATAATAGCATTAGCTGCTGATAGATAGATACATCTATGAGTGCTATAATAGCATTAGCTGCTGATATATAGATACATCTATGAGTGCTATAATAGCATTAGCTGCTGATAGATAGATACATCTATGAGTGCTATAATAGCATTAGCTGCTGATATATAGATACATCTATGAGTGCTATAATAGCATTAGCTGCTGATAGATAGATACATCTATGAGTGCTATAATAGCATTAGCTGCTGATAGATAGATACATCTATGAGTGCTATAATAGCATTAGCTGCTGATATATAGATACATCTATGAGTGCTATAATAGCATTAGCTGCTGATAGATAGATACATCTATGAGTGCTATAATAGCATTAGCTGCTGATATATAGATACATCTATGAGTGCTATAATAGCAGTAGCTGCTGATAGATAGATAGATACATCTATGAGTGCTATAATAGCATTAGCTGCTGATATATAGATACATCTATGAGTGCTATAATAGCATTAGCTGCTGATAGATAGATACATCTATGAGTGCTATAATAGCATTAGCTGCTGATAGATAGATACATCTATGAGTGCTATAATAGCATTAGCTGCTGATATATAGATACATCTATGAGTGCTGTATTAGCATTAGCTGCTGATAGATAGATACATCTATGAGTGCTATAATAGCATTAGCTGCTGATATATAGATACATCTATGAGTGCTGTATTAGCATTAGCTGCTGATATATATATACATCTATGAGTGCTGTATTAGCATTACCTGCTGATATATAGATACATCTATGAGTGCTATAATAGCATTAGCTGCTGATAGATAGATACATCTATGAGTGCTATAATAGCATTAGCTGCTGATAGATAGATACATCAATGAGTGCTGTATTAGCATTAGCTGCTGATAGATAGATACATCTATGAGTGCTGTAATAGCATTAGCTGCTGATAGATAGATACATCTATGAGTGCTGTAATAGCATTAGCTGCTGATAGATAGATACATCTATGAGTGCTATAATAGCATGAGCTGCTGATATATAGATACATCTATGAGTGCTATAATAGCATTAGCTGCTGATAGATAGATACATCTATGAGTGCTATAATAGCATTAGCTGCTGATAGATAGATACATCTATGAGTGCTATAATAGCATTAGCTGCTGATATATAGATACATCTATGAGTGCTGTATTAGCATTAGCTGCTGATAGATAGATACATCTATGAGTGCTATAATAGCATTAGCTGCTGATATATAGATACATCTATGAGTGCTGTATTAGCATTAGCTGCTGATATATAGATACATCTATGAGTGCTGTATTAGCATTAGCTGCTGATATATAGATACATCTATGAGTGCTATAATAGCATTAGCTGCTGATAGATAGATACATCTATGAGTGCTATAATAGCATTAGCTGCTGATAGATAGATACATCTATGAGTGCTGTATTAGCATTAGCTGCTGATAGATAGATACATCTATGAGTGCTGTAATAGCATTAGCTGCTGATAGATAGATACATCTATGAGTGCTGTATTAGCATTAGCTGCTGATAGATAGATACATCTATGAGTGCTGTAATAGCATTAGCTGCTGATAGATAGATACATCTATGAGTGCTGTATTAGCATTAGCTGCTGATAGATAGATACATCTATGAGTGCTGTAATAGCATTAGCTGCTGATAGATAGATACATCTATGAGTGCTGTATTAGCATTAGCTGCTGATAGATAGATACATCTATGAGTGCTATAATAGCATTAGCTGCTGATAGATAGACACATCTATGAGTGCTGTAATAGCATTAGCTGCTGATATATAGATACATCTATGAGTGCTGTAATAGCATTAGCTGCTGATATATAGACACATCTATGAGTGCTATAATAGCATTAGCTGCTGATATATAGATACATCTATGAGTGCTGTAATAGCATTAGCTGCTGATAGATAGATACATCTATGAGTGCTATAATAGCAGTAGCTGCTGATAGATAGACACATCTTTGAGTTCTGTAATAGCAGTAGCTGCTGATAGATAGACACATCTATGAGTTCTGTAATAGCATTAGCTGCTGATAGATAGATACATCTATGAGTGCTATAATAGCAGTAGCTGCTGATAGATAGACACATCTATGAGTGCTGTAATAGCATTAGCTGCTGATATATAGATACATCTATGAGTGCTGTAATAGCATTAGCTGCTGATATATAGACACATCTATGAGTGCTATAATAGCATTAGCTGCTGATATATAGATACATCTATGAGTGCTGTAATAGCATTAGCTGCTGATAGATAGATACATCTATGAGTTCTGTAATAGCATTAGCTGCTGATATATAGACACATC
The DNA here is from genome assembly GCF_964187855.1 of Myxine glutinosa. Lineage (NCBI taxonomy): Eukaryota > Metazoa > Chordata > Myxini > Myxiniformes > Myxinidae > Myxine > Myxine glutinosa. Next base: position 356,641,593 of record NC_136261.1, on the reverse strand, counting down.
TATGAGTGCTATAATAGCAGTAGCTGCTGATATATAGATACATCTATGAGTGCTATAATAGCATTAGCTGCTGATAGATAGATACATCTATGAGTGCTGTAATAGCATTAGCTGCTCATAGATAGATACATCTATGAGTGCTATAATAGCAGTAGCTGCTGATAGATAGATACATCTATGAGTGCTGTAATAGCAGTAGCTGCTGATATATAGATACATCTATGAGTGCTGTAATAGCATTAGCTGCTGCTAGATAGATACATCTATGAGTGCTATAATAGCAGTAGCTGCTGATATATAGATACATCTATGAGTGCTGTAATAGCATTAGCTGCTGCTAGATAGATACATCTATGAGTGCTGTAATAGCATTATCTGCTGATATATAGATACATCTATGAGTGCTGTAATAGCATTAGCTGCTGATATATAGATACATCTATGAGTGCTGTAATAGCATTAGCTGCTGATAGATAGATACATCTATGAGTTCTGTAATAGCATTAGCTGCTGATAGATAGATACATCTATGAGTGCTGTAATAGCATTAGCTGCTGCTAGATAGATACATCTATGAGTGCTGTAATAGCATTAGCTGCTGATATATAGATACATCTATGAGTGCTGTAATAGCATTAGCTGCTGATATATAGATACATCTATGAGTGCTGTAATAGCATTAGCTGCTGATAGATAGATACATCTATGAGTTCTGTTATAGCATTAGCTGCTGATATATAGATACATCTATGAGTGCTATAATAGCAGTAGCTGCTGATAGTTAGACACATCTATGAGTGCTGTAATAGCATTAGCTGCTGATATATAGATACATCTATGAGTTCTGTAATAGCATTAGCTGCTGATATATAGATACATCTATGAGTGCTATAATAGCAGTAGCTGCTGATAGATAGACACATCTATGAGTGCTGTAATAGCATTAGCTGCTGATAGATAGATACATCTATGAGTTCTGTAATAGCATTAGCTGCTGATATATAGATACATCTATGAGTGCTATAATAGCAGTAGCTGCTGATAGATAGACACATCTATGAGTGCTGTAATAGCATTAGCTGCTGATATATAGATACATCTATGAGTTCTGTAATAGCATTAGCTGCTGATAGATAGGTACATCTATGAGTGCTATAATAGCATTAGCTGCTGATAGATAGATACATCTATGAGTGCTATAATAGCAGTAGCTGCTGATAGATAGATACATCTATGAGTGCTATAATAGCATTAGCTGCTGATAGATAGATACATGTATGAGTGCTATAATAGCATTAGCTGCTGATAGATAGATACATCTATGAGTTCTGAAATAGCATTAGCTGCTGATAGATAGATACATGTATGAGTGCTATAATAGCATTAGCTGCTGATAGATAGATACATGTATGAGTACTATAATAGCAGTAGCTGCTGATAGATAGATACATGTATGAGTGCTATAATAGCATTAGCTGCTGATAGATAGATACATGTATGAGTACTATAATAGCAGTAGCTGCTGATAGATAGATACATCTATGAGTGCTATAATAGCAGTAGCTGCTGATATATAGATACATCTATGAGTGCTATAATAGCCGTAGCTGCTGCTAGATAGATACATCTATGAGTGCTATAATAGCATTAGCTGCTGATAGATCGATACATGTATGAGTACTATAATAGCAGTAGCTGCTGATAGATAGATACATCTATGAGTGCTATAATAGCCGTAGCTGCTGATATATAGATACATCTATGAGTGCTTTAATAGCAGTAGCTGCTGACAGATAGATACATGTATGAGTACTATAATAGCAGTAGCTGCTGATAGATAGATACATGTATGGGTGCTATAATAGCATTAGCTGCTGATAGATAGATACATCTATGAGTGCTATAATAGCATTAGCTGCTGATAGATAGATACATGTATGAGTACTATAATAGCATTAGCTGCTGATAGATAGATACATCTATGAGTGCTATAATAGCATTAGCTGCTGATAGATAGATACATGTATGAGTGCTATAATAGCATTAGCTGCTCATAGATAGATACATGTATGAGTACTATAATAGCAGTAGCTGCTGATAGATAGATACATCTATGAGTGCTATAATAGCAGTAGCTGCTGATATATAGATACATCTATGAGTGCTATAATAGCCGTAGCTGCTGCTAGATAGATACATCTATGAGTGCTATAATAGCAGTAGCTGCTGATATATAGATACATCTATGAGTGCTATAATAGCCGTAGCTGCTGATAGATAGATACATGTATGAGTACTATAATAGCATTAGCTGCTGATAGATAGATACATCTATGAGTGCTATAATAGCATTAGCTGCTGATAGATAGATACATGTATGAGTGCTATAATAGCATTAGCTGCTGATAGATAGATACATCTATGAGTACTATAATAGCAGTAGCTGCTGATAGATAGATACATCTATGAGTGCTATAATAGCAGTAGCTGCTGATATATAGATACATCTATGAGTGCTATAATAGCCGTAGCTGCTGCTAGATAGATACATCTATGAGTGCTATAATAGCAGTAGCTGCTGATATATAGATACATCTATGAGTGCTATAATAGCTGTAGCTGCTGCTAGATAGATACATCTATGAGTGCTATAATAGCATTAGCTGCTGATAGATCGATACATGTATGAGTACTATAAAAGCAGTAGCTGCTGATAGATAGATACATCTATGAGTGCTATAATAGCCGTAGCTGCTGATATATAGATACATCTATGAGTGCTATCATAGCATTAGCTGCTGATAGATAGATACATGTATGAGTGCTTTAATAGCAGTAGCTGCTGATAGATAGATACATGTATGAGTACTATAATAGCAGTAGCTGCTGATAGATAGATACATCTATGAGTTCTGTAATAGCATTAGCTGCTGATATATAGATACATCTATGAGTTCTGTAATAGCATTAGCTGCTGATATATAGATACATCTATGAGTGCTATAATAGCAGTAGCTGCTGATATATAGATACATCTATGAGTGCTATAATAGCATTAGCTGCTGATATATAGATACATCTATGAGTTCTGTAATAGCATTAGCTGCTGATATATAGATACATCTATGAGTGCTGTAATAGCATTAGCTGCTGATAGATAGATACATCTATGAGTTCTGTAATAGCATTAGCTGCTGATATATAGATACATCTATGAGTGCTATAATAGCAGTAGCTGCTGATAGATAGACACATCTATGAGTGCTGTAATAGCATTAGCTGCTGATATATAGATACATCTATGAGTGCTATAATAGCAGTAGCTGCTGATATAAAAATACATCTATGAGTGCTGTAATAGCATTAGCTGCTGATAGATAGATACATCTATGAGTGCTGTAATAGCAGTAGCTGCTGATAGATAGATACATCTATGAGTTCTGTAATAGCATTAGCTGCTGATAGATAGGTACATCTATGAGTGCTATAATAGCATTAGCTGCTGATAGATAGATACATGTATGAGTGCTATAATAGCATTAGCTGCTGATAGATAGATACATCTATGAGTTCTGTAATAGCATTAGCTGCTGATAGATAGATACATCTATGAGTTCTGTAATAGCATTAGCTGCTGATAGATAGATACATGTATGAGTGCTATAATAGCATTAGCTGCTGATAGATAGATACATGTATGAGTACTATAATAGCAGTAGCTGCTGATAGATAGATACATGTATGAGTGCTATAATAGCATTAGCTGCTGATAGATAGATACATGTATGAGTACTATAATAGCAGTAGCTGCTGATAGATAGATACATCTATGAGTGCTATAATAGCAGTAGCTGCTGATATATAGATACATCTATGAGTGCTATAATAGCCGTAGCTGCTGCTAGATAGATACATCTATGAGTGCTATAATAGCATTAGCTGCTGATAGATCGATACATGTATGAGTACTATAATAGCAGTAGCTGCTGATAGATAGATACATCTATGAGTGCTATAATAGCCGTAGCTGCTGATATATAGATACATCTATGAGTGCTTTAATAGCAGTAGCTGCTGACAGATAGATACATGTATGAGTACTATAATAGCAGTAGCTGCTGATAGATAGATACATGTATGGGTGCTATAATAGCATTAGCTGCTGATAGATAGATACATCTATGAGTGCTATAATAGCATTAGCTGCTGATAGATAGATACATGTATGAGTACTATAATAGCATTAGCTGCTGATAGATAGATACATCTATGAGTGCTATAATAGCATTAGCTGCTGATAGATAGATACATGTATGAGTGCTATAATAGCATTAGCTGCTCATAGATAGATACATGTATGAGTACTATAATAGCAGTAGCTGCTGATAGATAGATACATCTATGAGTGCTATAATAGCAGTAGCTGCTGATATATAGATACATCTATGAGTGCTATAATAGCCGTAGCTGCTGCTAGATAGATACATCTATGAGTGGTATAATAGCAGTAGCTGCTGATATATAGATACATCTATGAGTGCTATAATAGCCGTAGCTGCTGATAGATAGATACATGTATGAGTACTATAATAGCATTAGCTGCTGATAGATAGATACATCTATGAGTGCTATAATAGCATTAGCTGCTGATAGATAGATACATGTATGAGTGCTATAATAGCATTAGCTGCTGATAGATAGATACATCTATGAGTACTATAATAGCAGTAGCTGCTGATAGATAGATACATCTATGAGTGCTATAATAGCAGTAGCTGCTGATATATAGATACATCTATGAGTGCTATAATAGCCGTAGCTGCTGCTAGATAGATACATCTATGAGTGCTATAATAGCAGTAGCTGCTGATATATAGATACATCTATGAGTGCTATAATAGCTGTAGCTGCTGCTAGATAGATACATCTATGAGTGCTATAATAGCATTAGCTGCTGATAGATCGATACATGTATGAGTACTATAAAAGCAGTAGCTGCTGATAGATAGATACATCTATGAGTGCTATAATAGCCGTAGCTGCTGATATATAGATACATCTATGAGTGCTATAATAGCATTAGCTGCTGATAGATAGATACATGTATGAGTGCTTTAATAGCAGTAGCTGCTGATAGATAGATACATGTATGAGTACTATAATAGCAGTAGCTGCTGATAGATAGATACATCTATGAGTTCTGTAATAGCATTAGCTGCTGATATATAGATACATCTATGAGTTCTGTAATAGCATTAGCTGCTGATATATAGATACATCTATGAGTGTTATAATAGCAGTAGCTGCTGATATATAGATACATCTATGAGTGCTATAATAGCATTAGCTGCTGATATATAGATACATCTATGAGTTCTGTAATAGCATTAGCTGCTGATAGATAGATACATCTATGAGTGCTATAATAGCAGTAGCTGCTGATATATAGATACATCTATGAGTGCTATAATAGCAGTAGCTGCTGATATATAGATACATCTATGAGTGCTATAATAGCAGTAGCTGCTGATAGATAGGTACATCTATGAGTTCTGTAATAGCATTAGCTGCTGATATATAGATACATCTATGAGTGCTATAATAGCATTAGCTGCTGATAGATAGATACATCTATGAGTGCTATAATAGCATTAGCTGCTGATAGATCGATACATGTATGAGTACTATAAAAGCAGTAGCTGCTGATAGATAGATACATCTATGAGTGCTATAATAGCCGTAGCTGCTGATATATAGATACATCTATGAGTGCTATAATAGCATTAGCTGCTGATAGATAGATACATGTATGAGTGCTTTAATAGCAGTAGCTGCTGATAGATAGATACATGTATGAGTACTATAATAGCAGTAGCTGCTGATAGATAGATACATCTATGAGTTCTGTAATAGCATTAGCTGCTGATATATAGATACATCTATGAGTTCTGTAATAGCATTAGCTGCTGATATATAGATACATCTATGAGTGCTATAATAGCAGTAGCTGCTGATATATAGATACATCTATGAGTGCTATAATAGCATTAGCTGCTGATATATAGATACATCTATGAGTTCTGTAATAGCATTAGCTGCTGATAGATAGATACATCTATGAGTGCTATAATAGCAGTAGCTGCTGATATATAGATACATCTATGAGTGCTATAATAGCAGTAGCTGCTGATATATAGATACATCTATGAGTGCTATAATAGCATTATCTGCTGATAGATAGATACATCTATGAGTGCTATAATAGCAGTAGCTGCTGATAGATAGGTACATCTATGAGTTCTGTAATAGCATTAGCTGCTGATATATAGATACATCTATGAGTGCTATAATAGCAGTAGCTGCTGACATATAGATACATCTATGAGTGCTATAATAGCATTAGCTGCAGATATATAGATACATCTATGAGTTCTGTAATAGCATTAGCTGCTGATATATAGATACATCTATGAGTGCTATAATAGCATTAGCTGCTGATAGATAGATAGATACATCTATGAGTGCTATAATATCAGTAGCTGCTGATATATAGATACATCTATGAGTGCTATAATAGCATTAGCTGCTGATAGATAGATACATCTATGAGTGCTATAATAGCATTAGCTGCTGATAGATAGATACATCTATGAGTGCTATAATAGCAGTAGCTGCTGATAGATAGATGTATAAACGCGAACCAGACATCCTTTTGATGTGGTTAATGTCCTCTTCCATGTCTGCCAAACTGCTCAATATGCATGTACCGGTACCATGAAGTGATATTTCGTGGCGAGGAATTCTAGTCAAATATGTATGAATGCTATGGCAATAGCTGCTGATAGATACATGTATGGCAACCGGACATTATTCTTAAAAGCCGAAGTTTTGGTCCACCATTGTTATATGTATCAGCAAATGTTAAAAGTAAACAGAACTCAATGTGACATAGGTTTCTTTATTTTCTTTATTTGAATCGTATCAGTGCGTACATACGTAGGTTTACTAGTTTAGAAATCATAACATGATTAATCATGTATGTCCGATCAAGTATATTTAAGAAAAAAACATATTGTGTGTTGAATAATCCATTAAAATTTCACTCAGAAGAAAAAAAAAAAAAAAAAACCCTCCCTCCCTACCCACGTTTTTGAAAAAAGTGATGATAAACAGGAAAAAAAATTTAACCAGCCTTATTCCCGAGTTCTTTTCAAAATAAATTGTGCAATTAACAACACCGCAGCTCACAGGCATTGTCCTTGAAATTGTGTCACGTCAATGATCGTAAAACTTCACCACTTAGAGACGGCCAGCATGGTTGGTGTTTTGCCAACCAAAACAAAGAGCGCGGTCACGTGATCGGGTACGTGACGTCACGGTAAACATCGCAATACAATAGATTTCGGACCGGAGACAAGAAATATACAGTGTTCTTCACCTTTTTATTGGACAAAAACCAATTATGTATATATTTTCAACAAGTAGGCTAACTTTTATTTCATTACCTTCAGTGTTATTTGTAAAACTTATGCATGCCTGCATAATAAATCTTACGCTTCCATGTAATAATTATAATTAGTAATATAATACCGAGTGTTTATACAAATGCGTTATACTTGTGACTCGCGCACCTCTCATATCTATCTATAATTCCAGTAATCTCTGTGTGTATGTTTGTATGTTTGTATGTTTGTATGTATGTATGTATGTATGTATGTATGTATGTATGTTTGTCTGTGACCGCTGTTTCTCGACAACTACCGGTCCGATATACTTTAAACTTGCCAGGTATATTGCTGGGGACCCGAGGATGTGCCTTTTCAAGGTTTGAAATTAATCGGACAAGTAGTTACCGAGCTATGGCGATTTAGCCGTTCGCCGTTCGCTTTGGCGTTGCGAATGGACCAAACCATTCCATGTAAATAGAGGGGGGGGGGGGGGGGGTTCTGTGGTCGTTGCGAATGGACCAAACCATTTCATGTAAATAGAGGGGGGGGATTGTCACCGTACTCGCAAGCCGTTCACCGTTCGCTTTGGCGTTGCGAATGAACCAAAACATTTCATGAACCAAACCATTTCATGTAAATAGAGGGGGGGGGGGGATTGTCACCGTACTCGCACCCACGTACCCACGTACCCACGTACGGGCATTGCACCCACGTACGGGCATGCCCTAGTATCTATAATTCCAGTAATCTCTGTGTGTGTGTGTGTGTGTCTGTGTGTGTGTATGCGACCGCTGTTTCTCGACAACTACCGGTCCGATATACTTGAAACTTGCCAGGTATAGTGCTGGGGACCCGAGGATGTGCCTTTTCAAGGTTTCATATTAATCGGACAAGTAGTTACCGAGCTATGGCGATTTCTTTACCAAACTCCGCAAGCCGTTCGCTTTGGACCAAACCATTGCATGTAAATAGAGGGGGGGGGATTGTCACCGTACTCGCAAGCCGTTCGCTTTGGACCAAACCATTTCATGTAAATAGAGGGGGGGGGATTGTCACCGTACTCGCAAGCCGTTCGCTTTGGACCAAACCATTTCATGTAAATAGAGGGGGGGGATATAATTTTAGATATATATATAGTACGGGCATGCCCTAGTATATCTAACATAGCTACTACAAGGATGTAATGACAACATAGCTTTAGAACAGACAACATGTTGTTCAAGGTAATTTGTCCAGCAATTTATGTATTTACGATTTTAGTCTAACTCCAATAGCTGATGATTTATTTGCATGAATGTATTGCTCGATATTATGCTGTGCGACTCGTATTTGCGCAAAAGTCAAACACTGTATATGTCTTGCCTCCGGTCCTAATTCTATTGCATATGGTCCAATGAAGCACTAAAATAAAAATGGTACTTTTGTAAAGTCGTTCCCCCAAAAATTGCTAAGCTGCCTAACTAATAGCATCTACTAGGCCTAGGGTGAGGCATGAGCCCCAGCAGTAATAATATGAATATATTACAGTAATACGTAATAACATCTATATTATATATATACTGTGGTGCTGTGCATACACGATTCGTTTGCCAAGAAGGTAGGCCACAACGCGTTGTACAAACTGAAATGCTTTATTAACAGCTCGCACGTAAGGTCGTAAGCACTGGGCGGGCTCGACTATCGAGCCCGCATATATGTCCCGAGGCCACGCCTTGCCCCTGGGCGTGGCCGGTCGGCCGAAAGGCCTGGCATGTCCTCAGTTCCACCCTGCGCCTCGTGACGCCTTCGCTCCGGGCGTGGCCCAAGCTGCGCTTCCACGCCCGGACGCTCGCGCCACCCACTGGTGCGCGGAATTATTGCCCGCTGACAATGTGTCCGCCACAATACTATATATATGGTCCCTGCTGTTCAAAACAACATCAAGCTCACCCTGTTCAACACCCGGTCCCTCAACAACAAATGCCTCATCCTGAACGAATATATCCTGGATAACAACCTGGACTTTCTCTGTCTCACCGAAACCTGGCAACAACCTCTGGACTACTACACACTTAACCTCACCACACCCAATGGATATTCCTACGTCAATAAACCACGCTCGGAGGGCCGAGGTGGTGGAATTGCCGTTATCCACCGTCAAGACATCAAGACCAACCTCATCTCCATCTCATCTGCTCCATCATTTGAACACCTGGCTTTAAAACTCTCTGGTCGCACGCAGTCAGTCATGGCTGTCGTCTACCGCCCTCCCAAACCACACCCATCATTCCTGTCTGACTTCTCCTACTTTCTGACCCAGCTATGTTCCCTCTCCCCCTCAATCCTCCTCCTTGGTGATTTCAATATCCACATGGACTCCATTGACTCCACAATAACCACTGACTTCACTGATTTACTCACCTGCTTTAACCTCACTCAACATGTCGACTTTCCTACCCATATCCGTGGTCACATTTTGGACCTTGTCTGCTCCACTGGATTAAATTTGCACCATCTCTATGGCTCCGACCTCACCCTCTCTGACCACTTAGCCATCACTCTGACCATCAACATCCCCGCCCCAACACCAAGGCATTATCGCACAATCAACTTCCGTCAGCTAAACGCTCTTTCACCTACCTCATTCTCATCCACCCTCTCTGAAAAAATGTCCACTTCTCCCTTCATTGACCTCCACACCCCTTCCGACCTCACTGACTACTACAACCACACTCTCTCCTCCTGCCTTGACCAGCTTGCGCCTGTAAAAACCAAAACAGTTTCTTTCACCCATTCTGCTCCCTGGTTTACACCTGAACTCCACCTGATGAAAACTCGTGCTCGCCAACTTGAAAGACTCCGCAATAAAACGGGTCTCACAGTTCACTCCCAAGCCTACAAGGACCACCTACAACACTACAAAGATGCCCTCTCCCACGCCCGCTCTGCCTACTACTCTCAAATTATCCACTCTGGCTCCGGAAACCCAAAAGCACTCTTCTCGACAATAAACAAACTCCTCCGCCCCCTGAACACCACCACCCAGTCATTCACAGTAGACAACTGCATCTCCTTCCTCTCTTTCTTCCAACGCAAAATTGACAACATCTACAACAGCTTGACCACCGCCGCACCCGCTCCCCCTCCAACCACCTGCCCCCCCTTGTCCTGCCATCCCCTGTCTCGGTTCTCCCCAATCTCCCCTACTGACCTCTCTGAACTCCTCATAGGAATGAAAACTGCCACCTGCACTCTTGACCCCATCCCCTCCAGCTTTGTCAAAGCCTCCCTCCCTGCTCTCTCTCCACTTATCATTGCAACAATAAACTCCTCCCTGTCTACAGGCATCATCCCACCTTCCCTCAAAATTGCTGCTGTTACCCCCATTCTAAAAAAACCTGGTCTAAACCCTGACACCCTAAACAACTTCAGACCCATCTCCAACCTACCCTTTCTGTCAAAAGTTTTGGAACGCGCTGTAGCCACTCAACTCAAACATCATCTCTCTGCCAATAACCTGTATGAAACATTCCAATCCGGATTCCGGTCCAACCACAGTACTGAAACTGCTCTCCTCAAAATCACCAATGACCTTCTCCTCTCCTCTGACGCTGGCAACCTCAACATTCTCGTCCTCCTCGACCTCAGCGCTGCCTTTGACACCATCGATCACACTATCCTCCTCACCCGACTTGAATCCACCTTTAACGTTACCGGCACTGCCCTCTCTTGGATTAAATCATACCTCTCTGACAGATGCCAGTTCATCTCCATCAATAACTGCAAATCCCCCACTGCTCCCCTCCCCCAAGGTGTCCCCCAAGGTTCAGTTCTTGGCCCCCTCCTCTTCATCCTCTACCTGTCCCCGCTCGGTCACTTAATCCGCTGTCATGGTCTCCAATTCCACTGCTTCGCCGATGACATCCAGCTTTTCATCTCCACCAAGTCCATCTCCACCGACACCCACTCTATCCTGACAAACTGCATCACTGAAATAAAATCCTGGCTTCAAATCAACTTCCTCAAGCTTAACTGTGATAAATCTGAAATAATCATCATTGGCCCAAAAACGCTCACAAAATCCACCCATAACTTTGCCCTCAACATCGACGGTATCCCAGTATCCACCTCCCCTCACATCCGGAATCTTGGCGTCATCTTTGACCAAACCCTTTCCTTCGACAAATACACTAAACAGATCACAAAGTCAGCCTTCTTTCACCTGAAAAACATTGCCCGTCTCCGCTCATCCCTCTCCTCCACGGCTGCAGAAACCCTCATCCACGCCTTCATCACCTCCCGTCTGGACTACTGCAATAGCCTCCTCTATGGTTCACCCTCAAAAATCACCAATAAACTCCAATACATTCAGAACTCCGCTGCCCGTCTACTCACCCATTCCCGGACCCGTGACCACATCACCCCCGTCCTTTACAAGCTTCACTGGCTCCCCATCCCCCAGAGAATCCAGTACAAAATCCTCCTCTTGACATACAAAGCCCTCCATAACCTGGCCCCATCCTACCTGGCTGACCTCCTCTCCAGACACACTCCCACCCGCAACCTCCGCTCTGCTGGTACCAACCTCCTGACCCCCTCCATCCGGACCAAATTCAGATCCTGGGGGGACAGGGCCTTCTCCATCGCTGCTCCCACCCTCTGGAACTCACTACCTCACACCATCAGAGACTCCTCCTCACTCACCACATTCAAAACATCACTAAAGACCCACCTGTTCAACACTGCATTCAACATTCAACCCACAGCATTTAACCCCTGACTATCTCTTCTCCTTCTCCCTCCTTTTGCTTTAAATATTTCCCTATTGATTCTTGTCTTTTTGCAATTGTTGTTTTCATGTATTGTTATGCATTATGTTTTGCACTCTGTCAAAGCGCCTTTGGGCTTCTGGAAAAGCGCTATACAAAATAAATGAATTATTATTATTATTATTATATATATATATATATATATATATATATATATATATATATATATATATATATATATATATATATATATATATATATATATATATATATTGTTACTGATTCGTCACTTCCGCTGTTGTGGTTTTCCTCCACTTGAAAGATTTCTGATTCTAGGTACTATTATTGTCTTCCAAAGGTTTATTGCTTATGAACAGTTATTAAAAGTTAAAAAGGTTAACTTAAAATGATACAGGAAACCGAACCGGAAGACAATGAGGAGAGAGGAGGAGGCGGAGCGAAAGAGTCGGGAAAGAAGCTGGTTCCTTTGCGGTCTGAACGAACGTTGTCGAGCAAGAGTCACATACTTTGGGTTCCTGGGAAAAAGGAATTCCTGCGATAAAGTTGGTATCGCGGTGACGGATCATCCTGCGTATCAGGTTTGGCGTTAGATTCCGAAGAATCACTGCCCAGGAATTCATCGCTGGGTCGTGACGACTCGAGAACCACGAGCCGTCGGCCATTTTGACTCGTGCGCTTCGCGCATCGAGCAAACTTTCCTTGCTCCGTCAACCGTTTCCACCGCTTTCAGACGTATCTGTTGTGTGTGTGGGCACCGAGGCTTTTGACGATTACTTTGCGGCTCGCCGACCGTGAACAATGAAAGTTGATACCTGGAAGGTGCCTTTGGATTTCCCCATCGCTGCGAGTGCGCCTTTGTGCTGCTGTAACCACGTGACCTTCTTTTCTCCGCTTTGGGCCGGGTGAGCCTTTGTGCTGTTTTGGGCGGCGTGTCTGGGCTTGTCCCCTGAACGAGATTCTGGTTTCGATTCGACATCGTTCCATTGATCACTGGAGGGGATTGACTCTGAGCTCGAAGACGGAATATAGAGACATTGGGGAAGGTTCGTTGCCATTCACTTGGAGCAGTGAGTTACCTTATGCATGTTAGCTGAGGGTACCATCATAGGAGATATTGCTTGTACTCTTGATTCCTATTATTGTTGCACTGTGACTTTTGTGTGATTTTTAATACAATATTTATTTGCAATTGGTGTGGTTTCACTATGGATTTCTAACACAGAGAATAACATATTTTTCTGCCGGGTCTCCTCTCGGGGTTCGGAGGTTTACCGAGACCAGGGGATCGGTGAGGAACCCGTAACAATATATATTGTTATGTCTGGGGGGTAGAGCGAAATCTAGAGCTAGGTAGATCTGTATAGGTAGGTAATTGACAGTCGCGATAGGGAATCTAACTGTAATAAGTTCTTCATGTTTAGGCGTTTGTCGGGGTAAGATGTATAATTGTGGATCTACCAGGAGATTCGTGTGATAGTTAGATAGGGATTAAAAGATAACGCCCCTGTGAGTCTCACCTGGTCATCAAACCCTTGTCCATTATGGCACTGCAAACCACATAAACACTTAGTTAGGTCCCTAGTGCTACATTAAATAATTCCTCCCCTTTGACATGACTTTGGAAGAGAATAGACGGGAAATCGGGCTGGACACCGCCACAATCGGCCACCACCGTTTACACCTCCGCAGGGCCTGCGAACCTCGCATTGCACATGCTATGACCGGTCACCACGGAGTCGGGGGACGGGAGCGGGAGTGAAGAGAGCGGCAGTGACGCAGAGGGCGTGCGTGCCCCTGGGCGAGCCGGGGGAGGCTCTGATAGGCTGAGGGGTGCGCCAATTTGACGTTATTGGCCAAGAGATATTATCGAGGGCAGGACGCCATTTTCGGCAGAGCAGTTCGGAGGTGCGCTGAACCGAGTGCAGGCGAGACCAGTCCCGGTGTGATTTGAGAGGAGAGCAGAGCCCTGACTTGAGTCCAGAGTACGAGTGCAGTTCGTACGGGCAGTTGACGAGTGCCATAATCAAGTTCAAGCATTTCAGATCGGAGATCCTGAAGACGAGTTTAGGGCGCGAGGGGAGCTTGCTGTCCTGCTTTTGGGGCCTCATGTGTGAACGGAGTGGGCGTTGGCTCGGGCCTTTGCGTTGCTGTGGTGCTCGGAGGCAGTTGGAGAAGGCCTGGTGGCGGCCGAGCGGGGCCGTGTTACAAGAAGACGACAGAGACAGATAAGCCCGAGCTCCGCGTACACTGTACACGACGTGACGTGTTTCTTTTGTAATTGATAATCCCCCGTTTTGTATTTGAGGTCTGGAGTGCGGGATCCCGATTTAGAATAGCTTATTACCGGTGCGTATTTTCCTGTCCTTGTTTTTCAATAATAAACCCTTGTATTATTTCTGTATATATCTGAACGCAGTTCTCCTGGGTGTTTGATTTTAATAGCTAAGGCTTCGGGGCTCTCGTCGTTCCCCTCCATCCTGCGCGCTTTGATTTGGAATCCGCTATTGAGTTTTCGCCTCGGGAGTTTACAGCCTCGTAATCGGCATCCGCAACTTTGATGTTAATCGGAGTTGCGTGACATTTGGTGTCAGGAGTGTATGATTCGAACCCGTCAGACAAATTTTTTTTTTGCCCGCGGCGAGACATCGACACGGTCGGGCATACATTGCGCCCGACGTTCGAACGCAAAAATTTTATAGGCGAGGTGGAGAAATTTAATACTAATAGTCAATTTGGCATACGGAGCGCGATATCGTGTCTTCGTCAAATTTAAATTGTGTTTTTGGAATTAAAATATATACGCGCGCGGGAAACAATCTTCCGGAAGGCGGATGTCGGAGATTGACGAAATGGAGGTACGCAGCGAGGCCTCCGTTAGTGAAGGGAGTGAGCCGGAAATAGGGGGATTTGAAGTAGAGGTGAGCCTTGGAACCTCCCCCGTCCTGAGTACCAACCTACCCCCTTCTCCTACCGGGGAGTCGGGAGCAGTAGGAGCGGCCCCGACAACCGACCAGATGTTGGGTCAATTGCTTAGGAAAATGGAAGGAATGGAAAAGAACAGTGAGCGATTGGGAAAGCAGATGGGAGAAATGAAAAGTGGGTTGGAAAATAAAATGGAGGGAATGAGTAATGAGATGTGAGAAATGAAAAGTGGGTTCGAAAATAAATTGGAGGGAATGAGTAAGGAGATGGGAGAAATGGAAAGCAAAATGGAGTCGCAGGGGAATGAATGTAGGGAAGGAATGAAGGGTATGAGTGACAGTTTGAAGGAACAAACGAGTAGATTGAAGGAAGGACGAACGAATGGTGCCGCCAGGGCACAGGAGGAGCCAAAGGTGGCAGGAATTCAATCTGAACGAGGGGGAAGACAAATTGGGAATTGCACCGGGAATGGCAATTGTGGCAAGTGTACAGGTGAGCGGGGAATGTCCACAGGTAGATGGAGAGACTGCAGGTGTATAGGTAGATGGGGAATGTGTACAGGTGGATGGGGAATGTCCACAGTTGGATGGGGAATGTGTACAGGTAGATGGGGAATGCCTGCAGGTAAACGTGGAGTGTCCACAGGTGAGCAGGGAGTGCCCACAGGTGAATGGGGAGGGAAATTTGGAATGTGAGAGTTGTAATGGGGAATGTTTCCCACATTCTGGCCTGGTTGTTTATCGGGACCGTGTGGATGTCACAACACCCCAACCGGGGGATGAATTTGGAATTGTGCAGCACCAGGGCGGTGGTGCGGAGCAAGAGGGGGAGAGTTATTGGGGGTCCGTGCAATGGAGCTGGACCGGGTATTCATTGGGGATATTGATCAAAGCCTGGTGGGGCCAGAAATTATTTGTGATAATGATGATGAGGATGATGTGATTCAGCGGCTGGGAACCTGGGATAGTCCCATGGAGGTAGAGCCTGTTCAGGCCCAAAGGAGTCTGGGGGATGAGGTGAGTTGGTCCGAGGAGGTGGTTGGAATGACCGAGGGGACGCTCACCGAACACTACGATTTGGAAACAGAGGCTCCAAAATTGGACAACCAGTTGGGGGAGTGTGTTGGCTCCAGGCTGGATTCGGACCTTGGGGAGTCGGGAGATCGAGCCTCCGACGATTTGGTCCCTGTAGGGAATTTGGATCAACTGCAGGGAGGGGCAGAACAACCGGTGGTAGAGGTTGTTACCTGCAGCTGCGGTTTGGCACAGGAAATGAAAATTTCTGAAAGGAAATTTAAAATTAAATTAAAATGGGAAATTGATTTGGAACAGCCATGGGGAGAGTTGGTCCCCGGGCTGCGGGATTTGGACCGGGAGAGGTCGATGGTGATGGTCTCGGGCAAAAGTTGTCCCTTTCAAAATTTGGGTATGCCAGCCAGCTGTGGGGCTGTGCTGGCGAGATTTGGACGTGGGGTCCAGCCATGGGTGGCATGGTACGACCTGGGTCCCACAGGGGGGGTCTGGTGGAGTGTGGCGTCCCTTGTCTGTCGGGGCGCCGTCCGAGCTGGTGGCTCGAGCCGACAGGGTCACCGGACCCTGGTGGGGGTTAAGACCTTCAGGGGGTCCGAGGTGGTCTCTCAAGCCTGGGATGGCAGATTTTGAGGACCACTAGGGGGAGGCGTTGTGGGTCGCGCTTTGGTGGTGGCACTGCGGATGGCCAAAATGGGCCTGATGTAGTGACCACCCGAGCATGCGACCTGGCACCCTCTCCCTGAGACTTTGGGACAGCCAGCATGTGGTGACCTGACATGTTGTGCTGGGCTATGGACGTGGGTCGTACCGAATGGACAGGGACAGAGATAGCCTGCCGGACAACCATTGGGGCATCTGTGGAACGTGATGGTGTGAGTGACCTTCCAGAGATCTTCCGTTATGATTTATGGACTTTCGGGTTGGGAAGAGAGCCATGGGGTTGTGAATTTGAGATGTGTAACGAGCCGAGCATATGGGCCATGCATGTGTATGGCAAAGCATCTTTCTTTGGTTGAGATTAGTGAATTGTGACAAATGTTTGGCATGGGTAATCTGGGGTTAGATGTAAATTAAGGGGTGAATTTTGTGAAGAGAAATGGTGGACACTGTACAGTGACGCCATTATTGATCCAGGTGTGTAGACCAAAGTGTTGGAGGCTGTGATAAAATTGATAGGTTAGCAGGACACAGCTTTCAACTGGTTACGGGGGCGACTGTGCTGACATTTGGGACGCGGAGTTATGGGGATGTAGTTGTGCGGTCTGGGGGTCAACGTGGTGCTATGCGTGTCCGAGGGGTGTGGACCATGACTTCTGGGTGAGTCTCCTGGTGGAGCATGGCTGTCGGCTGGACCTTGGTGTGGTCAAGTGTGGGTGAGCACTGGGGGGGGGGGGGGGGTTGCAGTTCTGTGTTCGGACTGGGGGATGATGTGGAGGTGCAGGGGACGTGGCTGTAGCGATGCCACGCACTGCGACCGTGCCCCCCAGCGCCGAGGTTGTGTGTGTAGTCGGACTGGGGGATGATGGGGAGGTGCAGGGGACGTGGCTGTAGGGATGCCACGCACTACGACCGTGCCCCCCAGGGCCGAGGTTGTGTGTGCGGTAGTGTGTGTTTTGGCAGCAAGTGCTCACCACATTGGCCAGCTGGGGCTGGTGCAGCTGTGTTCCTCGCAGGGGGGCCGAAGGATGGATGGTGGGGTCGCACCCTTATGGACACTCATGGGCCATGTTGGCGTTTTGACTGCTCACCTTGTCCCGATGACCCTTGCACGGTAGAGGTGCAGAGCTGTCGTGGCCACAGGTAGTTGTGCAGTGATGATCACCGTTTGATGCGGATCCACATACCTGCCAGTATAGTGGGGACAAAAGAGAAATTTGGAAGTATTTGGTAGGCCCAATGTGAAATTTTGGGATTTGTGTGGGTGGATGCCATTCTTGAACCCGACCAACCTGCAACTGCCTGCACTTGAGGTGAGTGTTTTGAGGAGTACTGTCCCAGGCTTCAGGACTTGCTTGTTAAATTGGGGACATGTAATTTGGAGTTGGGAGGCGGGTGAGAGTGATGACATGGCCGGTGAGGGGATGGAATGGGGGCCACACAGAGTCTTGTGGGTGGCGTATGTTTTTGTGTTGTGGTTATGCGTTTTGATGTGGTCGTAAGGTTGGAGAAATACGAGCGAGTGATTATTGAGTTTTGAAATGTGTTTCGGAAATGTATAATGATTTGAACTGTGAATGGGATTTCACATGTGGCGGGCCATGGCAAGCTTTGAACACCGTTTACACCACCTATGGAATTGTGCTGAGTTGTGTGGAGAACTGAATGGCAGCGGGGGAGGAAGTGTGTTTTGTGGTCTTGTGGGTGGGGAAGGTGTGTGTGTCCGCAGTTACGGATCAAGCTCTGAGGAGCGATGCCTGTGGCCCCCCCTCTGCGGCAATTACCCCTGGCAGCCGGTGGTAATTGGAAATTGGAACTCGTCGATGGAGGGTCTGGTTGGGCGCCGCGGGGTGAGGAAGTCCCCCGGTGACCCGTGTTGCTGCGCGGAAGCAGGAGGCAAGGAAGCCTGGTGTGTGTGGAGACCCTCACCGGCGAGGTAACGGCGGAAAGGGGCTGTTGGGCTGCCATGGGCCAAGAGGTAAAGGGGAGGGGCAATGAATTTGTAAGTCGGTTGACTTGTATTTGGGACTGCGGGCACCACAGCCTGAAGCGCCCCACCATCTTTTTGTGCGGTACCTCCCCGCTGCCGAGTTGAGGAAAGCACACACGTGATATGACATCTATGCCATGGTCCTGCAGGGGGGTGAATTGAATAAGTGCTTTGTTGATTTTTGAAATGCCTTGATGATATATGGAATGGGAGTGAGTGGATAAGGGGTTTGTGTTGTACGAATGTGGGCGAAATCCACAGAGCCATGTCACTCACCTGCAACATCTGGACAGGGCCCGTGGAAATTTAGGGGGTGCATTGGGATGGCCCCGCAGGTAAGGTTGTGTCTTGTGGCATGCACCGGAGGACGCGGTCTGTAGACCGGGGTATGTAAAAATGTTTTGTAGAGTTTTTGGAATTTTCTGGTTAAGGTTAAGTTTTGTGGTTAAGTTAGTGTTGCGTGTTGTTTGTTTCCTCCACCACAGGAGCGATGGAAGACCGATCAATGTACATATTTGATTGCATGGCTGTTAAGGGGTTTAGAATGTTAAGGAAGTGTAGGTAGGTAGTCCGACTCACTTTCCACAGCCCTTCCTAATTTATTTCATAGGTTAATTAAGTGTGTGACAGTAAGTGTTAAGGCTGGAATGGTAGCGCCTGCGGTGAACCTTGCAGGAGCTACGGTTCCAGGGGGGGGGGGGCTGTGTTATGTCTGGGGGGGGGGGTAGAGCGAAATCTAGAGCTAGGTAGATCTGTATAGTTAGGTATTCGACTGTCGCGATAGGAATCTACCTGTAATAAGTTCTTCATGTTTAGGCGTTTGTCAGGGTAAGATATATAATTGTGGCTCTACCAGGAGATTCGTGTGATAGTTAGATAGGGATTAAAAGATAACGCCCCTGTGAGTCTCACCTGGTCATCAAACCCTTGTCCATTATGGCACTGCAAAGCACATAAACACTTAGTTAGGTCCCTAGCGCAACATTAAATAATTCCTCCCCTTTGACATGACTTTGGAAGAGAATAGACGGGAAATCGGGCTGGAACACCGCCACAATCGGCCACCACCGTTTACACCTCCGCAGGGCCTGCGAACCTCGCATAGCACATGCTATGACTGGTGACCACGGAGTCGGGGGACGAGAGCGGGAGTGAAGAGAGCGGCAGTGACGCAGAGGGCGTGCCCCTGGGCGAGCCGGGGGAGGCTTTGATAGGCTGAGGGGTGCGCCAATGTGACATCATCGGCCAAGAGATATTATCGAGGGCAGGATGCCATTTTCGGCAGAGCAGTTTGGAGGTGCGCTGAACCGAGTGCATTTGAGACCAGTCCCGGTGTGATTTGAGAGGAGAGCAGAGCCCTGACTTGAGTCCAGAGTACGATTGCAGTTCATACGGGCAGTTGACGAGTGCCATAATCAAGTTCAAGCAGTTCAGATCTGAGATCCTGAAGACGAGTTCAGGGCGCGAGGGGAGCTTGCTGTCCTGCTTTTGGGGCCTCGTTTGCGAACGGAGTGGGCGTTGGCTCGGGCCTTTGCGTTGCTGTGGTGCTTGGAGGCGGTCGGAGAAGCCCTGGTGGTGGCAGAGCTGGGCCGTGTTACAAGAAGACGACAGAGACAGATAAGCCCGAGCTCTGCGTACACTGTACACGACGTGACGTGTTTCTTTTGTAATTGATAATCCCCCATTTTGTATTTGAGGTCTGGAGTGCGGGATCCCGATTTAGAATAGCTTATTACCGGTGCGTATTTTCCTGTCCTTGTTTTTCAATAATAAACCCTTGTATTATTTTTGTATATATCTGAACGCAGTTCTCCTGGGTGTTTGATTTTAATAGCTAAGGCTGCAGAGCTCTCGTCGTTCCCCTCCATCCTGCGCGCTTTGATTTGGAATCCGCTATTGAGTTTTCGCCTCGGGAGTTTACAGCCTCGTAATCGGCATCCGCAACTTTGATGTTAATCGGAGTTGCGTGACAATATATATATATATCGAAAGATTGCAGCCGATATCCGTCATAGGTCTCAGGCTTTTGGTCTTCAGGCCTCGAACGGCTTCATACTCCGAAGTGATCATGTTGGTGTTGTTATTGTTGTCGGTTATTTTTTTTTGAGGTAATTTTATTTTTTCTGGAGCAGACCTGCTATTGCAGGTGTAGTTGTTGTGAAGGTAATATGTTGTGTGGAAGTTCCATTTGTTCTACCAAATGTTCCACTCGGTCCCGTGGTAACTTGATATGTGCTATGGAGGGCAGATAGCCCGTGAAATTTGGTATGTACATTCGAAATTGGGCTGGTTAAAATTTTTTTTCCTGTTTATCATCACTTTTTTTTTCAAAGGGTTTTTTTTAAGGTTTTTTTTTTTTCTTCTGAGTGAAATTTTAATGGATTATTCAACACACAATATGTTTTTTTCTTAAATATACTTGATCGGACATACATGATTAATCATGTTATGATTTCTAAACTAGTAAACCTACGTATGTACGTACTGATACGATTCAAATAAAGAAAATAAAGAAACCTATGTCACATTGAGTTCTGTTTACTTTTAACATTTGCTGATACATATAACAATGGTGGACCAAAACTTCGGCTTTTAAGAATAATGTCCGGTTGCCATACATGTATCTATCAGCAGCTATTGCCATAGCATTCATACATATTTGACTAGAATTCCTCGCCACGAAATATCACTTCATGGTACCGGTGGTACATGCATATCGAGCAGTTTGGCAGACATGGAAGAGGACATTAACCACATCAAAAGGATGTCTGGTTCGCGTTTATACATCTATCTATCAGCAGCTACTGCTATTATAGCACTCATAGATGTTGAGTGGAGTTCAACACCAAGAGAATGTTGGTTGCCGTTTATTCATGTATCTATCATCACCTACTACTACATGTAGTGTAGCGCTCGTTTAATTTTTGACTAAAAATCCACAGCAATAATTATCACGTGAGGCTCTCCCGTTTGCCGATGATATTTGGCTTCTCCTTCAGAATACCAACTACTTATTGAACTTCCGAGTGGGCCTCTTCTCGGCAGTACGACTCTTACTGCAGGTACTGCATATCGGATACTAGCTGAGGTATCCGGCTTCGCCCGGGTTGAATAAGAATAATACAAATATATGATGAAAAGAACATGTATATTTTAGAGCAATATCACAGTACATTTCCTACATGACGTTTTTTCAATTTTCAATTTCTCAAAACCTCTTGGTATACAACATTTCTGGTTTTCTTACTTGGTGCCAAGACATAAAGATTGCTTGGTTTTCCAACCCTCGAGCAGCCCACGTACAGCTGGCCATGGGAAGTACCCGGCATTGCCGGGCGGGGGAAGGGAGGGGAGGAGGAAGGGGAGGGGAGGGGAATGGGGGGGGAGGGGAGGAGAGGGTGGGGAGGGGAGAAGAGGGGGGCGGGGGAGAAGAGGGGGGGAGGGGAGAAGAGGAGGGAGGGGGAGGAGGAGAGGGGAGAAGAGGAGGGAGGGGGAGGAGGAGAAGGGAGGGGGGAGGTGAGGGGGGAGGGGGAGGAGGGGGAGGGGAGGTGAGGAGGGAGGGGAGGTGAGGAGGGAGGGGAGGTGAGGGGGGAGGGGGAGGGGAGGGGGAGGGGGAGGGGAGGGGGAGGGGGAGGGGAGGGGGGAGGGGAGGTGAGGAGGGAGGGGAGGTGAGGGGGGAGGGGGGAGGGGAGGGGGAGGGGGAGGGGAGGGGGGAGGTGAGGGGGGAGTGGAGGGGAGGGGTGAGGGGGGAGGAGAGGGAGAGGGGGGAGGGGAGGGGCGAGGGGAGGGGAGGGGGAGTGGAGGGGGAGGGGGAGGAGGGGAACGGCTAGCTTGGCAAGTGATAGCAGGCTTTTTACTTTTATTTTTACCTCAATGAGGGCTATATATATAGTCCGTGCTTGGAGCCTTCAAGTTCAACATAAAGTTTTTTTATGAAAAATAATGCAGATGTATAACAATCCACCAATGCAAGTTCAGAAATGAATGCAGATCCTTTACTTTGCGATACAAACGCGGGGGGGAGGGAGGGGGAGGGGGAGGAGGAGAGGGGAGGGGGGAGGGAGGGGGAGAAGGAGAGGGGAGGGGGGAGGGGGGGGAGGTGAGGGGGGAGAGGGGAGAGGAGGGGGAGGGGGGGAGATGAGGGGAGGGGAGAAGGGGAGGGGGTAGGGTGGAGGGGGAGGGGGAGGGGATAGGGGGGAAAGGGAGTGGCATGGGGGGAAGGGAGGGGGAGGGGAGGGGAGGGGAAGGGGGGAGTGGAGGGGGAGGGAGAAAGGGGGGAGGGGAGGGGGAGGGGGAGGGGATGGAGAAAGGGGGGGAAGGGGTTGAGGAGAGGGGGAGGGGGAGGGGGATGGAGAAAGAGGGGAGGGGAAGGGGGTGAGGGGAGGGGAGGAGGGAGGGGACGGGGCAGGGGGGAAAGGGAATTCGGAAGTCGGAAGTCATTGTCGGCAAAGTTGAAAAATTAACGTTACGAAATACGCTGATGACGTCATAATTTTAAAACCCGAAGGTTTTAAAAACATTTAAGGTGTGCTGTAGTTGCTCTGGGACGTACTGATTCTGAATATGAAGTTGAAAAATTAACGTTCCGAAATACGCTGATGACGTCATAATTTTAAATCGCGACGTATTTTTTTTTAGTTGAGATTTTATTCGAATTCGAATTCCATTAAATTTCAACTGTTGGAAACAATAATTATTTCAATTTCCAACAGTTGAAATAATTATTGTTTCCAACAGTTGAAATTTAATGGAATTCGAATTCGAATAAAATCTCAACTACCGTTTATAAGTTCTTGGCGCGAAAAAATGGCGCGCATTTTGTCATTATGTGCGACTTTACGTCACTCCCACGGACGTGAAAACATTTGTTTTCCTTAAAAATATATTTAAAATAAATACAATAGTACATAAATTAACAATAAAAGAAGCTAAAAAACAATTTAAAATACAATAAAAAGCACATTAAAAATATATAAATATGTACGTACGTATACTGTACAGTATACTGTACGTACGCGCAACCGCGGGATCGGAAAGGGGCAATAGCGCCGCCACAAACTACACCATGGAATTCCAGCTGGCGCGGTTTTTTAAACCATTGATATTAAAATACAGAGTAGCCTATAACCACCAGGATTTTATGCTGATTCCGAATCTGTGTCTAAAACTTTTCTCCGATGTGTAGTTCTTGAGTTATAAGCGGACATCCAGACAGACACACACACACACACACACACACACACACACACACACACACACACACACACACACACACACACACACACAGACACTCCTTTATATATAGAGATGACTCATCTGTGGTACCTCAGCTCCTCAACACAGGGAACGGATTTTACTGACTTTGCGAGCAAAAAAAAACAAAACGATTTTATGGGGCGGACGACTTTTATGGGGCGGGCAGCGATGATAAACAGGAATTTTTTTTTTAACCAGCCTAATGGGTATTTGGGCTCGGCTGACAGCTGGTGCAGGTGTCATCCACTGGGGGACATGGTCAAGTCGATGGGATTGTAAATTGGTGAAGTTAAATTCTTGATAAGGTAGGCCTGATTGTTTGTTGTTTTCGAGCCATTCGTTACCTGACCCAGGACATCGGAGTGAGAATACAAGGGGCGAAGAAATCTGTACATAAGTGTTGTACATATTGTACACCGCTCCTTTCCGATGCCATCTCCAGGCGCTGCATGACGTCATCGCCGGGCACCGAAGGTGGCCCGGTGATGATGCGCGCTGTAAGAGAGTACTTGGTTTTCACTCCGGTTTCTTGTTTGTTTGTTTGTTATACACCGCTCCTTTCCTATTCCATCTCCAGGTGCGCATGACGTCTTTTCCAGGCACCGAAGGGGGCCCAGTGATGATGCGAGTTGCAAGAGAGTACTCAGTTTGCACTCCGGTTTCTTGTTTGTTTGTTTGTTATACACCGCTCCTTTCCTATTCCATCTCCAGATGCGCATGACGTCTTTTCCAGGCACCGAAGTGGGCCCAGTGATGATGCGAGTTGCAAGAGAGTACTCGGTTTTCACTCCGGTTTCCTTTTGTTTGTTTGTTCTTTCCCGCTCCTTTCCTATTCCATCTCCATGTGCGCATGACGTCTTTTCCAGGCACCGAAGGGGGCCCAGTGATGATGCGAGCTGCAAGAGAGTACTCGGTTTTCACTCCGGTTTCTTGTTTGTTTGTTTGTTATACACCGCTCCTTTCTTATTCCATCTCCAGGTGCGCATGACGTCTTTTCCAGGCACTGAAGGGGGCCCAGTGATGATGCGAGTTGCAAGAGAGTATTCGGTTTTCACTCCAGTTTCTTGTTTGTTTGTTTGTTATACACTGCTCCTTTCCTATTCCATCTCCAGGTGCGCATGACGTCTTTTCCAGGCACCGAAGGGGGCCCAGTGATGATGCGAGTTGCAAGAGAGTACTCGGTTTTCACTCCGGTTTCTTGTTTGTTTGTTTGTTATACACTGCTCCTTTCCTATTCCATCTCCAGGTGCACATGACGTCTTTTCCAGGCACTGAAGGGGGCCCAGTGATGATGCGAGCTGCAAGAGAGTACTCGGTTTTCACTCTGGTTTCTTGTTTGTTTTCTTGAAATTTGGGCACAATAGTGAGCAAGCACTTTGTCAAAAACTGTATTTTTGCTTTTACATTAATTAATTAATTGATTAGTTACTTAATTATTGTCGATTAATTAAACATTGCAGCCTGGTGTTGGCTTAGCAGTTGGGGTTCCAGCTTGGGATCCTAGGATCTTGGGTTCAAATCCCGGTTCATCGCTCAATTAACGCCAGGGGGTTGACTCAGCCTATCATCCCTCCGAGGTCGGCAAATTGAGTACCAGCTCACTGATAATTCCCTTTGTGTCGCAAGGGGCGACCAACAGGGTTGGCGGCAAGAAGGGAATCTGGCCATAAACCATTGCTTCAAAAAGGGGACCACAGTGCCCGAAAAAGGCCCAACCCCTGCTCTGTGGGGAAAATTAGCCTCTAAAGGTGGTTCATTTTTTGTTTGTTCAATTAAGCACTTATTTATTTCCTTTCTCATCTGGGCAATATCTCAGGCACGTTTTGAGTTAGGAAGCTGATATTTGGACATGATAATGACCAAGTTATTTGGCTGTAAAGGGCTTTTGATTTAGCAGTAGCTATAATAGCAGTAGCTGCTTTTGATTTCTTGATTTATCAATTAATTGTTTAATTTCTGATTAATTATTTTAATTAATTACCTCCACCACCAAAGGTGGATGTAGGTTATGTTTTCACCCCTGTCTGGCTGTTTGTCAGTTTGTCTGTCTGTCCGTTTGTGCACAAAACATGTCAAAAAGTTGTGGACAGATTCGGACGAAATTTGGCAGAGATTTATGTGACGAGGACGAAATGATTAGATTTTGGTGAAGATCCGGATTCGGATCCGGCTACTGGAATTTTTTTAGTGATTCTTCACCATTGAGTGATATGGCCAACCAGGCGGAGGTATGCTCTCTACTCATGAAACACTATTAGCCAATTGATTAAGATTAATTTCCGATTATTATTTATTGATTTTAATTGCTCTATTAATCAATCAATTATTGTACACCACTCCTTCCCAAAACCGTCTCTATGTGCTGCACGGCGGTATCGCCGGGCACCAAAGGCAAAATACGCCAAAGGCACCCCGGCAATACCGCGCTGGAGGATATTTATTTATTTTGCATGGGGGCAGTGTACTTTGAATGTATCTGTACATATTAAAATTTTGTTTCAATCTAAGGGGGTAGTACGGTAAGGAGAATAGGTAAGTTAGCTCTGGATCGCTTCCCATAGCACCTCCTGATTAATTTTGTTGAGGTTAATTAGGTCCGAGTCAGTCAGTGATAAGGCTGGAGCTGTTGCCCCTGCATTGAACCTTGCAGGAGCTGTGGTTCCGGGGGCGGGCTGGTGTTACCTTTATGGGGGAGGATACAGATTACCTTAGAAGAGGTCCTCAGGCTCGGCCCGGGAGCTGTTTGTGAGACGGAGCTGGCTTTTCCACGTGATCTCACAGGAAGTAGCCGGACGGTTGGAGATTGAGAGGGGATGGGTGGAGCCGTTTTTTAGGCGAAGCCTTTTTTTGTGTCTTTTTGGACCCCGGAAGACGGTGTTCTCTTCGCGGAGCTGACGTTCTTCCGGGCTTGATTTCCGGGCCAGACTAAATTCCCGCTCGTAGGAATAAATGGATAGTCTCTCGGGAGAGGATGGGGAGGGGGCTCTCAAATCTGTCGGTAAAGCTTGGAAGAGAGAGAGGCGAGGCCAGGTGTCCTCTGACGAGGTGTCTCCAGTTGGGAAGCCCAAGCGTAGGGCTCCCCTCTCCCAGGCCTCTGGTAATCCCGTTGATTCGCTCGATAAGTTTGTGGTCATTGTGGCGGCCGTTGAGAGGCCTAATCGTGTGGGTCCGTCTAACCCTATAAAGTTAGCAGAGCTTATAAAGAAAGAGTTCGGGGAAGTAGTGTCTGCGAAAATGCTTCGGTCGGGTGACTTGCTCATTGAGTGCAAATCAGCCGGGCAAAGGGACAAGGTGTCGAAAGCAACTCAGTTTGGTGAGGTCTGTGTTTCGTGTCAAATCCCGAAGTACATGAGAGAATGCCGTGGTGTCATCTATGGGGTGGATTCATCCATAGAAATTGAAGAGATTAAGAGTTACGTGGCCTCCAGTGGAGTGACTGATGCTCGCCGTCTTACCACATTCAGGGATGGAGAGAAGGTGAACACCTTATCAGTCTTGTTGTCCTTCAGTGGTTCTTGCCTTCCATCAAAGGTAGTGCTCGGCTATTTGGCCTTCTCGGTAAGAGATTACATACCGGCTCCTCTTAGATGCTACAAGTGTCAGAGGTTTGGGCATACGGCCTCAGCTTGTCAGGGCAAGGTTCACTGCAGCAGATGCAATGGCTTGCCCGAGTGAGCAAATGCATTGTGGGAATTGTGGTGGGGCGTAGGCTACAGCTCTGCTTTCCGAGGCTGCCCGGATTTTCAAAAAGCAGCGCTTATCCGGCAGGTAAAGGTAAAGGAAAAATTAACTTACGCTGAAGCTGCTTTGAAAGTTTCTGGGACTAAATCTGCCTCGTTTGCAGGTTTGCACAACTCTAATCCCATTGGCTCGGTGAAAGTCGCTACTAAAACTGTAGGAGTCCAGACTGAAACTGAGCGAGTCGAGTGTCGATCAGAGAGAGCCAAATCTGAGTCAGATTTAAATATCTCTAAAGACGCGTTTATTGCGTTTATTTCCGAATCTATCAACTGCTCTGCAGTAGCGCCCAGTCGAACGGACAAAATCCGTGCTGTGTCGGTTGCCGCGGCTAAGCATCTGGGTTGGGAGGAATTTTCCATTGGTCAGATCCACGCTCTGTTGGGGCACAAGAGGAACGGGTCGAAGTCTAGGCCTCAGAAAGATCCCCCCGCCCTTGAGGACTGAGGCTCCTTCAATGGAATGCGAAAAGTTTACCTGCTCACGATTCAGAGTTTATTAAATTTTTAAGTGATCTCATAGTAAAACCAGATATAATATGTATCCAAGAAACTTGGTTAAAGAGCCACATTTCACATAGGATTCCAAATTATTTGTCAATTCGCAGGGATAGAGCTAGGGGCAGTGGGGGGGGATGTGGGGTTTTTGTGAGGTCAGGAGTTCATCATAGGGTTATAGATTGTCATGTGGAGTTGGAGTGCAATGTGGTTTCATTTCCTAGCCCTAGTGAGACCTTCTCAGTGGTTAACTTTTATAATCCGTGTCTCTCCTTGAATGTTCTTGCGCTTAAAGAGGTTTTATGCAAGTGTGAAGGGTCTATCTTTTGGTGCGGTGACTTCAATAGCCACAACACTCGATGGGGCTCTAAGCTCACGGACAGTAATGGGTCTTGTGTGGAGAAGGTGATGGACGACCTTGACTTAGTAATACTGAATTATGGTAGTGGAACTTTCATAAATCCTGGCTCTGGTCTGTCTTCCCCTCTTGACCTCACGATAGTCTCTGCCTCGCTTGCAGCAAGGTGTGAATGGAGGGTTCTTCCAGACAGTCTGGGTAGTGACCACCACCCGGTGGTCACTCACCTCAAATTGGAGAGAAATCTGGAGGGGATAATCTGAAGAGGACTTGCACTTTAGGCCTCCCTCTTGGAGTCTTTCCAGGGCTAATTGGGGAAAGTTTTCCAGATGTTGCTCTGAGGTGGTCAAGCCCAAATTATTTAACGAGAATCTTGATATCTTCAGTAATAGTTTAGTCAAAGGAGTTTATCGCAGTGCTCTCGAGTCTATCCCTACTTGTAAAGGTCAGATCGGTCAGAGAATTAAAGTTCCCTGGTGGAATGAGGATTGCGCGAGGGCCATTAAGGCCAGAAAGTCTTCCTTTAAAAAAGTTAGGAAATCCTTGCTGCTTCAAGATGCTATCGAGTTCAAGAGAAGAAGAGCTCAAGCTCAGCGGGTAATTAAACGTGCCAAGTCAGAGTCTTGGCGAGCATTTTGTGCGTCTATTAATCCGGACTCCTCCATTAGTTCTGTTTGGTGTAGGGTTAGAAGTATGTATGGTAGGAATGGTGGAGGGTGGTCGATAGCTTGGCTGGTCAGCAATAACGCCCCTGTTTATTCGAGCCAGGAGAAGGCCTCTGCCTTAGCGTCCTTCTTTTCAGATCAGTCAGGTGATGATCCTGTCGATTCGGAGACAGGTGAGGCCAAGCGTCAGTTTGTCTCCCAGCACAAAGACATTCTCTGTGATGGGAGCCCAGATAACTCCCCGCTTAACATGGATTTCTCTCTGGATGAATTAAAGCATGTCATTTCCAAGTCCAAGAATAGTGCTCCTGGCCCTGATTCGCTCACTCACTCGATGTTCAAGCACATGGACGATAGTGTCTTGGAAGTTTATCAGGTGTTGATCAATAAGGTCTGGGCATCAGGAAGGCTCCCTTGTGCGTGGAAGCATTCCATAATCATTCCTGTTCTAAAGCCTGGTAAGGATCCTACAGATCCATCCTCTTACCGCCGATAGCTCTTATTTCTGTCGTTAGCAAACTTATGGAGAAGATGGTTAATGAATGCCTGATATTTTATTTAGAAAAGAATAATCTGCTCAATAGATATCAGTGTGGATTCAGGAGGGGTCGGTCCTCTTCAGATCAAATAGTCTCTCTGGCGAATGACATTAGGAAGGCTTTCATCGTCTGCGAATCGGTGCTGGGGGTTTTCCTTGATATTCAGAAGGCCTATGATTCTGTCTGGAGGGACGGTCTTCTGTTTAAGATTCACCAGTTAGGCATCAGGGGCAGACTTTTCTGGTGGATCCGTGATTTCCTGTCTGGCAGATCTTTTCAAGTGCGGGTTGGTGCTGCGCTGTCCTCCGTTTTTCTTACTAAAAAGGGTATCCCTCAGGGTAGTTGTATTAGTCCCACCCTTTTCAACATAATGATAAATGATGTTGCCTCTCTTCCAGGGGTGCGGGGCAATTTGTCTTTGTTTGCCGATGATATAGCTATCTGGGTTCGCGGCAGGAACTGTGCGTTCATGTCCAAGCGCCTTCAGGCTGATGTTGTCAGTATTGAGCAGTGGACTGCAAAATGGGGTTTTGCCATCTCTGGGCCAAAGTCTAAGCTCGGAATCTTTACCCTCAAGAGAAAGGTTGAGGACGTCAGATTAACAGTCAATGGCACGGCTCTAAAAGTCTCTCCTGTGGTCCCGTTTTTGGGGGTGATCTTTGACAAGGGCTTAACCTGGAATGCCCATTGTGCCAAACTTGTAGCTAAGTGCTCGAAGGGTCTCAACCTTCTTCGTTGTATCTCGGGCACTTCTTGGGGTGCCCACCAGGATAGCCTCCTTATCTTGTACAGAGCTCTTATACGTTCGCACTTTGATTACGGGTGTCAAGCCTTTTGGGACATGTCCCTGTCCATCCGGAGGAGGTTGGAAGGGGTTCAGTCCAAAGCTCTCCGCATATGTCTTGGTGCCTTTAAAAGCTCTCCAGTGAGCGCTCTCCTGGTTGAAGCGGGTTAGCTGCCTTTGTCACTTCGATGGGAAGTGTCTATTCTCAAATACTGGTCCAAATGCATTTCCCTTCGGAGTAAATCATCCTGGCAGTTCTCTGTTCCTGGATTGCTGGGAGTATCATGCTCTCTGTAATCTCCGTCGGCTTCCCCCTTTTGGTCTCAAGTGTGTTAGGGCGGTTAAAGGGTTTGGGTTGGACCTCCCCCCGGTTAACACAGCCAATAAAGTGTCCCTATGGCCGCCTTGGACCCTCGTGGTTCCAAGAATTCACTTGGGTTTACAGAGTATGACAGACAGGGACAATCCCGTCGTGACAAGTAACATGGCTGTTGAATTCATTCACAAGTTTTGGAGTCAATCTCTCCATGCTTATACAGATGGCTCCAAAGATCCGGGTCTTGGCTGTACTGCGGCTGCCTTCTGCATCCCTGATGTGAAGGTGACCAAGGCTTTCAGGCTTTCAGACCACCTGTCGGTATTTTCGGCAGAACTTTATGCAATCGTTTTGGCTCTTGAATGGATTTTAGACTTTTATCCCCTCAGCGCGGTCATATTTTCCGACTCTCTCTCGGCACTGATAGCGCTTAGGTCGTTCCAGCCTGGCAGTAGGAACGAATTGGTTCTGGAGGTAATTCATCTCGTAGGTTTGGCCCATTGGAGGGGCACGGTCGTCGATCTATGTTGGGTCCCGGCCCATGTGGGCATTGCAGACAACGAAGTGTGTGATCAGGCGGCCAAACGCGCCCTCAATCTGGATTTCGAAACCCCGGTTCCGCTAGGCCAGGCAGACCTCTCTAATTTAATTAAACAGAAAATTAATGTGATATGGCAAAGTCAGTGGGACTCCTCCCCTAAGGGGAGGTGGTGTCACAAGGTGCATCCATCGATCATGTCCTTGGGGTCGTCTCCTCGGCTTCCTCGCAGGGAGCAGTCTATCTTATCTCGACTTAGAATTGGACATTGTTTTCTCAATTTTTATCTTCACAGGATCGGGTGCCATCCCTCGGGGTGGTGTGATCGGTGTAAGGTTCCCGAAGATCTGGACCATGTCTTTTATTTTTGTCCGCGTTATAATAATGCTAGATCTCGTCTTCAGCTTTCTGTCCGCGGAATGGGGATCACGTGGTCAGGTCTGCCGGAAGCGTTTTGCTGGCTGGATCTGAAACGTCCTGGGTTTTGTAGATCAGTTTTAAAGTTCATCAAAGAGACGGGGTTAGCAGTGTGAGTCTCTAGTTTTTCTAGTGTTAACCTCCTGGTTTGGTTTGTTTGGATGTTAGGGTGCGTGGCGTATATAGAGCCTCGCGGCTCTGAAAGCACCATTAAACCTCAAAAAAGAAGAAGAAGACCTTAGAGGAGATAGAACTGTGTTGGAATAGCATGGACCACGTGCGAGTAGAAAACCAATCTCGATGTAAGGAAGTAGGGATTTGTTAGCTTGAGGATTGTGTTTAAATATGCACCATACGATGGCCGTGCTTGTGATAAGATAGAGAGTGATTGAAATTAAGGAAATGGGTGTAAAACCTCATGTAACTTCCACCGGGCGTGCCGTGTGACATCTCTGTTGAACAATGTTCACACAAGCCTAGAAAATCGAGTCAGGAGGCTGTGTCATTCTGCTAGGCAAGAGCAGAGGGGAGGGGGGAGGGGGGGGAGCTGTAATCGTCCCCTGGACGGGGGTGGAGCCCAAGTGTTGTCTAGGGAGACAAGGGAGGAGCAAAGACAATTGGGCGGGAAGAGTGTGCTGTGGAGCTATCAGGAGAGTGGGCAGGGAGGAGTGAGTTCTGTGAGGAGAATTGGGTGGGAACAGGGTGGTGTGGAGCTCACTGTATGTGGAGAGGCTGAGGAGAAGGAGAAGGAGGGGGAGCCAGGACGAGCGGGAATGGTGCAGAGGAGCTCCGAGTCAAGTGAGGAGAAAGAGAGAGCTTTGTGAGGTGAGCGGCGGTACTCGCAGCGTTTTTGTGAAGAGAACTGGAGGAGTTCAGGGAAGAATTGGAATGGGGAGGTTTAAGGATGCCATCCTGCCTGCCTGCCTTGGTCCTTGAGCAGTCTTCGTCCTCCCCCCATTGAAGGTGGTTCATCCTGCTGTCCCATCACCTTGCCCATCGTCCTGCCCATCTCAACACCAGATCCGTGCCACACCAAGAGATAAGTCACCGGTATTGTGTCCCTCACCCCGTCTGTGCTTGTGACTGAGTGATGCGCCTTATTTTAATTAATAGGATTTATTTCACCCTGGTTTACCTCATTATATATAAAAATATATATAACCCGGCTAACCCCCGCTCTAGCAGGGAAAATGGCCTTAAAATGCATGTTGTTGCTGTTGTTGTTTACCTCATTATATATAGTTAAAATTGATTTTATTTTCCCTGCTTGTTGGTTGTTTGGGAATAACCCTGTTTGGTTATTAAAAGCTTTGAGGTCATCGTGATTCTCCTCAGCCGCGAGCGCGATCTTAAAATCGCCATAATTCAGGAAAGCCTCGGAGTTAAAGCCTGTTTCGGCCCATCGGTGGGTCTTGGTGTTAATCTGTTGATCGTTGGTGTTCTTGGTGTTGATCTCCCTTTCCCTCCCCTCTACCCTCACCCTCTGCCCTTCCTCCCCTCCCCTCCCATTATCCTCCCGGGCAACGCCGGATACTTCAGCCTTTGCATAGGTGTTGCTGTTGAGTGGTGTATGTTGTAAGGGTGGGCGGTTGGTTGGGTGCTCCACAATGTTTTCTTTATGGTGCTGTGGATGCTGGGAGTGGAAGCTGTTGTTTTTTTAAGGTATAGTTTGTGTTCTTGCTGTTTGGGGGTAGGGGTACATAATAATTCAAGTGTGGTTGCATGTGAAGGCGTATTTGCCCCAGCTGGCCCACCTTAATTGACCGTATCGAGGTTGAAGGGCTGAAACGGGATAATGCTGAGGAGTTCGACTGAAGTCCCAGTCAGTGAGGCACACTTATGACCAGGTGTGTTTTTGAAATTATATACAGTATGAATATATATTTATATATTCATATATATTGTTGCGAATATGGAATTTGGCCTCCATATCCGCTTGTAAATATTCCCCTATTTTCTCCGATACTCCCCAACTCTCCCTTACCCCATTCCCTAGTCCCATTGTCTGTAAACAACACCCATTAGAGCCGATCTTCCCCTTCATCCCCCCATTAAATGTCGTGCCCAGGTCCCCCGCACCACACGTAGACAATTATAGGACATCTTGCTAGTTATTCTTAATCTATGTCAGTTAAGGACTTGTTTCCATTAATTCTGACTCTTCGTTGCACCAGAATGTGATTATATGGCACCTGTTAGGAAGTTTAGGACCTCCCCATACCTCTCCGCATCTCTTCCCCATGAAGAAGCGCCAACTACAACAACAACAACAAAAGAGGGGGGCGGCGCGGTGACGGCATGGGGAGTGGGCGTCCTCCTTCCGGCTCGGTTAGCCACCATTGACCACGCGCTCCACGGGGTTACCACGAAGGGGCTCCCTGTCGGCCCCTCGTCAAGGGCGGAGCCGGTAACCCCCGCACCCAATGAGAAGCCATGGGCCGATGCCATCTGGGGCGGCGCTAACGAGCCGAGGGCGTGTCACTCCCCGCCGGATATATACGCGGCCCCGCGCCGGACGTGACGAGAGATTCGCCCCCAGCTGGAAAAAGACGGACCTGCGAGCGCTGAAACAGATGCGCCTGAGTTTGGAGAGGCCTGAGAAAGAACGTCACCTCTGAGCGCTGCGACGAGACCTCCCCGCATCTCTGGACCGAACCGTGTACCCTGCTTTGAGCCAAGAGTGCACCTTGAGCCATCGCTATCTGCCTTTCCTAGCCATCAAACCCCGTGTGAGTCAGCGTTGTCCCGTTTATCTGTGGTCTGTCTGGGGTTAATATAAGAGTGTGTCTAAGTGCCTGTCTTTCTGTGATTATAACTCTAGCCCCTGTAATCTGACCTTTCCGTACGAATATACTTGAGAACTGAACCCCTGGTGTCGTATTGTGTCATTATAACCCAGCCGGGTGTCTTCTCTTTCCTATTGAGCCAGCATAGCGCGGCTCGTCAACGTCGAGTATAGTCGGGTAATTTGTGGTAATTTGTGCGGACACGACGGCCATTCCGCTCGGCCCACTTTAACATCAAAGTCGTGTCTGTAACAATTGGTGTCGGGAGTGAGATTCGAGGCCCGACCAAATTTTGAAGGAAAAAAAAAAAAAAAAAAACGAATAGAGGAAAAAAAAAAATTTGGTCAAAATTTGGAGCGGCCGAAATTTGTTTTGTTTTACGAAACTCGAATTTTGCAAGTCGCGCTATGGCGGATCAAGACGGCTGGGGTCCGGTAGGGGAGAGTGAAGCAGGGTCGGTCCAGGACCAAATTGAGGGACATGAGGGACATGAGGAGAGCGAAGCAGCGAGGGTAGCAAACGCGCAAAATGGCGCCTCGCTGATCACCGCGCCAGCGACCGTGGCAGCGCCCCCGGTGGATTTGAACTTGTTTTTTATACAAATAAAGGCGCTCATGGTCCAGACAAGTGAAGACCTGAGGAATGACTTGGGAAACCAAATGGGGGTAATGAGGGACGAAGCGAGGGCTCGGAGTGAGCAATTGGGGGTAATGAGGGACGAAGCGAGGGCTCGGAGTGAGCAATTGGGGGTAATGAGGGACGAAGCGAGGGCTCGGAGTGAGCAATTGGGGGTAATGAGGGACGAAGCGAGGGGTACCGGTGAGAAGTTAGACAATAATTTTGAGGAGTTAGACAAGAAAATTGGGAAGTTAGACAATAATTTTGAGGAGTTAGACAAGAAAATTGGGAAGTTAGACAAAAATTTTGAGGGGTTAGACAATGGGATAAAAGAGGTGAGAAATGGGTTAGAGGGGGTAGAAAATAGAATGGCTGCCCAGGAGAATCAGATAGAGGGAGTGAAAACTGGGTTAACGGGGGTAGAAAACAGAATGGCCGCTCAAGAGAATCAAATGGAAGGGATGCAAAAAGGGTTAGAGGGGTTAGAAAACACCATGGAAGGCAAATTGAGGGACATGAGGGACCAAGCGGAAAGGGAAGTTAACCAAATGGGGCAGCAGATAGAGGGGGTCAGAATGGGGGTAGAAACCAAACTGGATGCTCACAGGGAGGAAATGGAGCAGATGAGGGTGGCATCTGGGCAGGAGATGCAAGTGATGGGAGAGGAGATCAGAAGAGGAGTGAGTGAGGAGGTCGGAGGAGTGCGCGAGGAGGTGAGGCACTGTAGGGAGCACATGGAGAAGGAGGTGAGAAAGGGGACTGTAAAGTTACAGGGGGGCATAGAGGTCCTGACGCAGGAGGTGGAGCAGCTGACGGTGGGACAGACGGAGTTAGTGGAGCAGGTTCAAAGGAACACTGCGGTATTAGGAGGTTTAAAGGCGACACAGAAAGAACTAAAAGATGACTTGATAGCGACAAAGAGGGAATGTCAGATGGTACGTGAGGGACTGACAACGAGGCTGGACGAGGTGATAGAGGTTATGGAGACGAAGGACCGGCAGGTGAGGACGCACATGGAAACGGTCAAGGTAGCCTTGGAGGAAGAACTTAAAGGGGCGCACGAAGAGATGAAGGAGATGAAGCAAAAATTAGAAGAAGTGGAAGAAGGGGTGAGCGAAATTAAGAAGCGACGGAGAGAGGATAAGAAAGAGATAAAGGAGGAAGTAAAAGAATTGGTCCAAAGTCTGTGTTCGGATCGTGATGATGTGCTCATTAACCGGATGAGGGATTCGCAGGTGGTGGAGGAGAAGCGAAGAGGAAGAGGACCCGGTGTAAGTGGTGACCAATATGGTCGTGCGTATGATGCGCCAGGGGATTTAAGAAGCTTGGGGGTCGAGATGGACCCTGGTGTTCGTGAGAGGCCGTTGGTGAAGTGTGTGACAGGTCAGGTGTGCGAAAAAAGAGGTGTGCGAGAATGTCCGACCATGGGGTGTGTGAGGAAAAAGTGCACGCCGAGGAGTGAGTGTGCCGTCAGGAGTGAGCCGGTCGAAGCGCGTGTGCGAGGGGGTACATGGAAGCGCGGTGTGGTGAGTGTTACGGAGGAAGTAACGAGAGAGTGTACACCTGTGGTGAGTGTTACAGAGGATGTAACGAGAAAGTGTACGTCTGTGGTGAGTGTTACAGAGGGTGTAACAGGAGAGTGTGCGCGAGAAAGGTGTGTAACGGACGGGTGCATGAGGAAAGAGTGTGCCGTCGAAAGTAAGGGTGAGTGCGCTGTCAAGAGTGGTGGTGAGAGTAGTGAGAGTGACAAGGAGAGTGAGCTGGTTGTGACAGGTGAGCGAGGATGTACACCTGGGATGGAAGGATGCACACCTGGAATGGTAGAGCGTGAGTGGGAATGCACGCTGGAGTTGGTGGTGAGGCACGTGGTTGGGTGTGCGAATGAGGGCACACCTGTGATTGTCACAGAGGAGGTGACTGAGGAGGGGGCGCGAAGAGGTGTTTTGGTGAGGTGTGCGACCAACGAATGTGTGCCAAAGTGTTCGGTGGTCAGGTGTGTGACCAAGGCTGTGAGTGGAATGAGGGTACCTGGGTGTGTAAGGAAAGGTACGAGGAGCATGGGCACGGCTGGATGTGTGAGCAAGGAACGGGCTGCGGGATGTAAGCATGCAGGTGAAGCATCGACGTTAGACGGGGTAGAGTTTAGAACGACTTATAGCCGAGTCAGGCCCTCGGTGCGTGCTGGGCCTCGCTTTGAACGGCCGCGTCCGTGCTCCACTAGGCGGAGCTGGCAGCCCGATAGGAAGGGTCGTTATGGCGACCGCGTTTTGTTGAGACGTGCCGGCAGGTCGAGATCGGGACATTGGATGGCTCCACGCCGAGGTGGTGTGTGGGATCTCGGCACGGGTAAGCCCCCGTCCCTGCACCGAGTGCCGGACGCATCCAGCCGCCGGCACAAAACAACCAGCATCCATTGCTTGGCTTTACGAAGCCGGGCTTTGGACAGGGATTGGCGCACCGAGAGGTATTAGTGAGTAGACTGGGTGATGAGGTTAGTGTTTTGGACCCAAAATTAGAGAAAAACAAAATTTGATGATTGGCAAAGGATTGGCAGTAGTGATTGGCAGATGATGGGCAGTGATTGGCCAAATTTTTGATTTGTTGAAATTTGATGTGCAAAATTGGTAGTGAGAGACCCCCGATGTGGTGGGATGGCAAATCCACCATCCCTCACAGGGGGGGGCAAAGGAGCAATAGCTTATGGGGTGTATGGCAGTGAAAACTAGCCCGGGTGGGTTAGGATATGGTGTGTAGGGATCTAGCGAAGATGACCTTAGGTAACGTTAAGATTAGTTAGTGACTGATACCTGTAGTGGGGACGCAGGTAGATTAGTGTGGATGATAATGACGTGGGAGCGCAATAGTTTAAAGGGACGACTGGGAAGCGCAAGTTTCAGAGGGGAGAAGTTAGCTGAGATGATGCCGTGTGTGTGAGGATTGAACAGGTGTGATTGCACAGGTGTGCAACTGGACAGGTGTGTGGAGTAGTGTATGAGTAGTGAGTGTTGTGGATCAGCGCGAATGCGCTTGGGGAGAGAAGGGTGCCGGTGGCACCAGGTGTGAGAGCACAGGTGTGCAGGTACAGGTGTGTGGAGAGAGTTGGAGTAAGTGGTACGGAGTGGTGTGCATGGTGCGAAGGTGT
The DNA here is from genome assembly GCF_964187855.1 of Myxine glutinosa. Classification (NCBI taxonomy): domain Eukaryota; kingdom Metazoa; phylum Chordata; class Myxini; order Myxiniformes; family Myxinidae; genus Myxine; species Myxine glutinosa. Next base: position 356,603,122 of record NC_136261.1, on the reverse strand, counting down.
GGATGGGGGAAGAGTGGACCCCTTTCACGAGTACCCGGGGCGGGTAGTGTAAGTGTTAGGTAGAGGGTGCAGGTAAATTGTGGTTGGATATTGGCATTTGTGGTGCGGTTGCAGAATGGTGTTGTGAATGGGTGCATTAGTGTTGTGGAAATGGCTGGGCGTGTAGCCTGTTAGTGTGTGTAGTTGGTTGAGCACTCCACCACTGTGAGGATGTCGGCCAGGTGAGGCCGCAGGTGGGCTCTGGGAGCCGGTAGAGTTGTGGATGGGGCCCGAGGATCCGGAGGATGGACCCGGGTAGCCCAGTGCCAGAGAGGGCACCGAGTGGGGAGAGTGCCAGAGGGCCTTCCCCAGGTAGTTAGGTTAGGGCAAGGAGCAGGTAAGCTCGGAGGCAACTGCAGTGGTGGAGGTGTGCAGGTGGGTAGACCCACTGGGAGAGGTACACGCCGCAGCCCAGAAATTGTGCGAGGGCACCGGGAGATGAATCGGGGGAGTGAGACCCCAAATTGAAAAGCACCACAGTTTGGCCAATGGGAATTGGTTTTTAGAACCCATAGTGTAAGAGGGCCAATGGTTTGGCCGGAGAGAGACCCCGGGTAGTGTAAAGTTGTTAAAGTCATTTAGGAAATAGTTAGGATTGATGAACCTGTCGCACCATACGCAGCCACTTACCTGTGGTGATGATGATGATGACTCCACACCTGTGTTTTCTTTGTTTTGTGCAGGAAATGAAATTGCTGTGGATTTGTGAGACGCATCACGACGTGGATGAGACATTGGGGTGATTCCATCTCTCCCTCCCTAGGAGGGACTGATGATGAATTGGTAATGGCAAATTTTGATGTTGAGTTGAAAATGGCAAATTTTGATGAGAGTTGAAAATGGCAAATTTGATTGGTTAGGAGGGAGAGAAGACGAATTTGGTTTATGGGAGGAACGGGGAAGACAGTAGGGATGTTTGTTGATTTGTAAAGTAGATGTTTATGGGTAGTGTTGTGTTTTGTGGATACAGTAAGGGGTAAGGGAGGGGCCATGTAGGTTACCTGGTGGGGGGGGGGGGGCGTACGATAGGAACGTACCTGTCTCACCTGGTTCCCATGTGCCCCCAGTGTGCATCACCTTACATTGCGTGCACTTTTGCGCCCTTACCACCTTACTCACTTGTTTCTTCTTTTGTCTCCCACCTCCGAGGATCTGGCTTTGGGGTAGAGAGAGAGGAGAGAGAGGTGCTGGCTGCGCAGTTGTGGGCCTGCACTTTCGCTGTTCGCTGCCTGGATCGGTACACCATATGGACCGCAATGTTTGTGGCCACCCACAATGGACCGCAGTTCGTTTGCGGCCAAGCACCACCCGGGGATGGACCTATGGATCAACGTGGCACCTATGCCATACAGGTGAACCACTAATAGTTAACACCACCAGGTGCACCACAAGAAGAGCAAGAGACACCTGCAGGGTTAGGGGTTGTCGCATTTATTTTTAATCATTGAACAATGGTGACTGCACCGATTGGTGGTGGGGTGGTGCTGTTGATGCTCGGGAAAGGGTGCTCTGCACGTTATTAAAGGCCGTCGGCCACAGAGCACTCGTGGGTTGGTGTATCGATGTTGGCAAGCGCGCTCTCTCTATGCATAACATCTGCATGTGTTCCTCCAAAAACAGGTCCTGGATCGTAGTGTAAATAGCAGCGTAGTCTTGTAAATAATGCTCCCTACCGGCTGTATGTTTAGTTTGAGAATTCTTTCCGGATTCGGTTATCCTGTGGGTGTGTTTCTGTGAGGAGAAGGGTGCAACGTCGCAGGGGGACATATTTACTCATTTGTGAATATCTGTAAAACTGTCGCACTCAGGGTAGAGTTAATAGTAGAGGGAACTACATTGCGTGCCACACTAAAGTAGGTAAAAATTTATCGGGTCGGGACGCCCCGAGGGTAGAGAAGGGTGCAATGTTGCGAATATGGAATTTGGCCTCCATATCCGCTTGTAAATATTCCCCTATTTTCTCCGATACTCCCCAACTCTCCCTTACCCCATTCCCTAGTCCCATTGTCTGTAAACAACACCCATTAGAGCCGATCTTCCCCTTCATCCCCCCATTAAATGTCGTGCCCAGGTCCCCCGCACCACACGTAGACAATTATAGGACATCTTGCTAGTTATTCTTAATCTATGTCAGTTAAGGACTTGTTTCCATTAATTCTGACTCTTCGTTGCACCAGAATGTGATTATATGGCACCTGTTAGGAAGTTTAGGACCTCCCCATACCTCTCCGCATCTCTTCCCCATGAAGAAGCGCCAACTACAACAACAACAACAAAAGAGGGGGGCGGCGCGGTGACGGCATGGGGAGTGGGCGTCCTCCTTCCGGCTCGGTTAGCCACCATTGACCACGCGCTCCACGGGGTTACCACGAAGGGGCTCCCTGTCGGCCCCTCGTCAAGGGCGGAGCCGGTAACCCCCGCACCCAATGAGAAGCCATGGGCCGATGCCATCTGGGGCGGCGCTAACGAGCCGAGGGCGTGTCACTCCCCGCCGGATATATACGCGGCCCCGCGCCGGACGTGACGAGAGATTCGCCCCCAGCTGGAAAAAGACGGACCTGCGAGCGCTGAAACAGATGCGCCTGAGTTTGGAGAGGCCTGAGAAAGAACGTCACCTCTGAGCGCTGCGACGAGACCTCCCCGCATCTCTGGACCGAACCGTGTACCCTGCTTTGAGCCAAGAGTGCACCTTGAGCCATCGCTATCTGCCTTTCCTAGCCATCAAACCCCGTGTGAGTCAGCGTTGTCCCGTTTATCTGTGGTCTGTCTGGGGTTAATATAAGAGTGTGTCTAAGTGCCTGTCTTTCTGTGATTATAACTCTAGCCCCTGTAATCTGACCTTTCCGTACGAATATACTTGAGAACTGAACCCCTGGTGTCGTATTGTGTCATTATAACCCAGCCGGGTGTCTTCTCTTTCCTATTGAGCCAGCATAGCGCGGCTCGTCAACGTCGAGTATAGTCGGGTAATTTGTGGTAATTTGTGCGGACACGACGGCCATTCCGCTCGGCCCACTTTAACATCAAAGTCGTGTCTGTAACAATATATATTGTTATGTCGGTGGGTGTAGTGATATGTAGAGCCAGATAGATCTGTGTAGGTAACGTACTTCGTCTGTCGCAGTAAGGATTCTGACCTGTAATAAGTTTCATGTGTAGGCGTTTTGTCAGGTAAGAGTATACCTGTGAGCATACCAGGATGTTCGAGTGATAAGTAGAGTAGGGATTAAAGAGTAGCGCCCCTGTGTGTCTCACCTGGTCAGCCAAACCTTTGTCCCTTATGGCAATGCACACCTGTAGACACCACAGATAGGTCCCTAGCGCAACACTAAATAATGCCCTTCCCTGACAGTGACTTCGGAAAGAACAGACAAAGAAACCAGGGCGGGGCACCGCCGATGATGGCCGCCGCCAATTACACCTCCGACAGGCCTAACCACATCAAGTGCCACGTGCTATCACCACGCTACACGCTACATGCTATCCCCACGCTACATGCTATGAGCTATCGCCACGCTACGGTCCTGTGATTGGTCGGCACGCTGGGCGCGAACCTCCAGCCAAGGAGTGCGAGAGGCGCGAAGCTGGAAGGTTCGGTGGAAGTCGCTGGTTGGTAGCGCGCCAAGGTTGACGTCACCGAAAAGGTTATTTAAGGGAGCGCCGAACGCCATTTTTGAGAGAGTGAGTTGGTCTGGAGCATCTTGCGGTTCGTGGTCTTGTTTGCGCAGCTAGCCCTTTTGGACATCCGGCGCTTCGTCTTGCCCAGCCCGAGTTGAGTTGAGTCATAGCCCGAGTGGAGTTCGCTTGCTTCTTGCACGTTTGCTTCGGGAGAGCTGACTGGGACGTGGCAGGCCGATCGTGTGTGAAGATCGACCTCGCTTGGAGCCGCAGGCTAGCGTTGGACACGCAGTGCTTTTCCTGCTGTGGGACCTCGTGGTGCTTGGAGCGGTGCTTGTGCTTGCAGCGGTGCTCGGTGCTTTGGAGCTTGGAGCGAGGCCTTGTGGCGCTTGGAGCGAGGCCTGGTGGTGCTCGGAGGTGGACGGAGAGGGCCGCGTGGGACGTCGGCGGACACAACTACAAGACTACAGACAGATAAGCTCGCACCCCACATTCCCCAATTACACGACGAACGTGTTCTTTTATTAATTCTTCCCTCGTCTTGTTTCTGATATCTGTGTGTGGGGACGTCCCGATTTGGACATTTTATTACCGGCGCGTGCTTTTTCCTGTCCTTGCCTTTTTACTTTAATAAACCCTTGTATTACTTTCCATCCCCTTTTAAACCTGTGCCCGGTTGAGTTAATTCCCTTACAGGACCGAAGCTGCCGTGGGTTCGTTGAAGGTAAGCTTTTGCCGCAGCCTTCCATTTTCCTCCGTCCTCCCGTGCGACATAGTAAATCCATGTTTGGTTGTTGCCTCCGAATAAACTGTTTAGGCCTATCCGCGACCTTCTGGTGTTAACTGGAAGTCGCAGGACAATATATTAGGCTGGCCCAAGCCTTTCGGGTAAAATCTCAAAAGTCTGAAATATACCACTCCTACCCGATGCCCTTGTTCCATTAGACCATAAGAGTTGGAAAATAAAAATCAAGACGATTGAATTACATTTGGAGGTCACTCCAAATGATGACTTTTAATGTTTATGTTGTTATGTACCCTGTTGTCGTCAGTTGAGTGCGTGTATTCTTTCCATTGTTTAGTGTGATCTTTTCTACGCTGTCTGTTGTTGTAGATATCTATGTTTCTGCCTGCGTTTTGTGAGTGACTTTTTGAATATTTGAATTTGCCTCCAACTGTCGTGATTGGACGACCTCAATCTTCTGCTTTAATGTCGTTGTCATATCTAAAGAATTTTGTCAATTTTTGATTCTATCCGTCTCATGGCTGTAGTGAGGCATGCACGATGTCAATAACAAGGAGTTCGTCCAAAGTTTGGCTTCTCGGAAAAGCCCAGTCCAGTATCCAAGGTGCCCGTTTGCCTAGAAAAGGCAGTGTGCTCCGGCTCTTTGCTCACCACCATGTGGAGAATGGGATGAGTATACGAGAGAGCGTGAAACTCACAATCCAAGCTGTCAATGAGTTCTGGAAGAAAGCTGGTATTCCCACCCAGCGCCCTGATAACGTCGCAACCAAGCTCATGAAGCAATGGAACGCTTACCTCCTTCTGAAGAAGAATTGCGGCCGAAAGAGATTCAGACCGTGCTGAGGAGGAAATATTCATGGCAGACCTACATGATATTTTCGATATTGCTCATCAAGATGCACTCACGCCAATGAAAAACGAGGAGGACAAGCAGTTTCTCCTCATGCAGCGGGACGACCCGCAGAGTTGTTCTATGGCTGGGATGGATATCATGCAAGCCCAAAAAGAAACCCGCAAGCAACAGCGCAAGGCCGCCGAGGACGCGCGAAAGCAAAAGGCAAACTCTTTGCCAAGTTCCTTTGAAACAGCCGGCCCTTCAGGGACTGCCGCCAGCAGTCAAGAGGAGAGCAGCGAAAACGACGATGACAAGTACCGACCAAAGCTGCAGCCGTCATCCCCCAAGCGCAAGCGCCACCGCACGGTCATCACTCCAGAAGTAGCGGCTGCGATGGACCGAGTGAAGTTGTCGGACCGTGGCGCCACTTGCTACGTGTCGACCAGGTCGATGCTGCTGTTCGACCTCCTGGCCACAGCCGGCCGTGAGAAGGCAGCGATATTCCTGGCCAAACCACCTGCTGATTGGCCGACCGATGCAAACTACATGGAGCTGAGCACCAAGGTCAAGCACCTCAAGGTCGTAAACGACGTAGCTGAGCAAGGTATAGCACTCATTCAGGCTTACAGAGGCCAGTTGACGACCAAGGAGGATGAACTGCAGGATCTCATCCTCCTTGTGGCAACCCACCGCAAAGAGAAGCCCACGTCCACCAAGGCAACACTCAAAATGTGATTTTGGATGTGATGTGTGCCGACTAACTATGGATTGATGCTTTGGATTTTAAAATAATTAATTATTGTTGTATGATTGATTCAGTGTTCTGATTTTGAAATACCCGTCTAATAATGCTAGAATGTGTTTGAGTTAGAAATATTCGTGTTTCATATATGTTTGAAATATCCATTTAACTTAGTAGCTATGGTTGGTCAATTTGTGTACATTAAATTACAAAATCTGTATTTCTTGCTCTTGGGGTGGAAATGTGCATTTTGGAGCAACCTCTAAATACTATTCAATTTGACTGAAATTTATGGTGTATACTTTTAATGGTCAAAGGAACGGGGGCATGAGGTAGGAGCATGACTTTTCAAACTTTTTTGGTTTTGGGCCACCCTAAAAAAAAAATATATATATATATATAATATATATACATACACACATAAATGATATGTCTCTGCTGATATATATCTCCTATTTGAGAAAATTGCAGATATTTAGCATGGAAGAAAGGACGTCCGATACATTTGGAATCCGTGTCAATTCTTTATTAAACTGCAACAGTAAAAGCTCTCAAATCCCCTGCTGAGAAACTCCAGTTAAACCAAAGCTAAAGCATATTTACATATGACAAAACCAAAGGCAAAATGATGCCAATACACAACTCCAATACATAATGTTGTCGAATAATAGATATTGACTATCCATGTAAAAAGAAAAGTCACAGCAAAGAGAAATGGTCAACAGCAAAATGTACTCTCATCAATATTGTGTTGGGTTGTGTACATGATGCCCAGAACTGGTTATATACGATGGTAAGGGTACTGTTGCAGTTTGTGTTGACCCGTTGTTCAGTAGGGGGTTCAGCACTGGTGCTGTTCTGAAAAGAAACAAGAAAGAAACAAACAAGAAAAAAAAACAAGAAAAGCTGGCTTCAAGAGATGTATTGTGACCGTCTCATGACCACGGTCAATATCTAGCATGAAGGTCTTTTCAGAGCGTTGCAGAACTTTGTGAAGTCTGTCATATGGTTGTTGCAAGGGTTTCCATACAGTATTATGCCATATGAATACGTGGGTGCACGTAGGAAATTCCTGGGAAATGCAAACCGGGCATGATGAAGACGTATGTGTTGGTGTCACCTGGAGGCCCTGCATAGCCATACAAAGTTGGTTTGTATAGTTGCTGGTGTCGGGCAAGGTGTCATCGGATGCTCAGAAGAATTCTCCTGGAAGATGAAGAGTTGCATCGTACACTAGCTCTGCAGTGGAGCATCCAAGGTCGTCTTTCAGAGCAGCTCGCATACCAAGCAGGACCATAGGTATGATCTCCGTCCAGTGGGTGGAGTTGTCATGCACTTTCAGGGAAGACTTGAGTTGACGGTGGAAATACTCCACCATACATCCACCATGCTCCATCATCCATAAGTGGTGGTTCACACATGATCGGTAACCAGGAGTCGAGTGAGCTAGTGAAATAGTCAGCTCGTCGTGGAAACTGTCTCATGAACAGTGACGTCTGAACAGTGGACACTGATTAATAGTTACTGACAGATTAATGCTCCACCATGTGGCCTCATACTCGTATTTTTACTTTAGATTATTGTATTAATACACAATAAGAATTGTGCAAAGATGTGATAAAAGTTGTATGGCCATCACAGCCATTTTACTTTATGATGGCCTCCTTTCAGACACCAATAAATAAATACATTCAGTATTTCCGAATGCCTGTGGGTGTAATAAGTTTGACAAGTGGATTTACAACCATTAGAAACCCCAGTGTAGACATGCTGAGTGACACCTGAGTAGAAATATGTAATGGTCTCATGGAGGCCATTTTGAAAAATTCCCCATCATTTCGTGAACTGTGGAGGAGCTCATTTTAAAGATAATATCCCAATGTACCCAAATCTACTTTCAAACTTGGTTCTCCGTAAAATAGTCATGGGGTCCCAGAAAGGTAACCCCACTAGGAGAGCCTCAGGGAGTTGAATATACATTCCCTTTACTCCTGAAGACTATGAGGAGATATGATATTGAATTATTGGTGTACTGGAATTAGTAAATATTATGTTAATTTTGTTAATCTCTTATTCTTCTGTTCCTCCCGCTGAACCTGTTCTGAAATTCATCATCCCCCTTAGCCTCCCTGCCCTCATTTCAGTGAATACCCAGACACTGTTACAGATTTGATTGAAAATGTATAAACTTCCCCCTGCCGTACTGTTTTCACTCGTCTATTACAACTCACTCTTCTTATTCCCTTTCAAAAGGCTGTCTTCAAATTGCTCATTAAATTATTCCGTAAAAAAAAAAAAATTCAATCTCTTCCAGTTCTTTCTTTCTTCATTCTCGAAACTCACCTTCATTCCACCCCTCTTACGTTTCAAACGGATCTCTGACTTCAAAATCGCAAGAAACCCAGTTGGTAATAATAAATGCACGATTTTCATTAATCATTCAAAACTTTCAAAACTCCCAACTCACCCCTCCCTTTTAAATCTCCCCTCTCACCCCTCCTCCTCAAAGTTGCCTCTTAACTCATCCACAAAGCTGCTTCCTCCCTGTTTCCCTGTTTCCCTCCCTGTTTCCCTGTTTCCTCTCCCTTCCAACTCATTCCTCCACCTCCTCCAACCTTCGACCTCGCTCTTCCCCCCTCCCCCCTCTCCCTAAAACAACTCCTCACTGTGCCTCATCCCATCACCATCTAACCTTTTGTCCTCCTCATCCTTCCCTTTCTCCAAGCTCTTCTGCAATCTCCAACACACTATCAACAGCTCTCCCTACCTCCCCCTCTCCTCCCTTATCTTACCCTACCCCTCCCCTCCCCTCTCCTCTCCTGTATCCGATGCTCCTCCTCTCTCTTCCTTAACGGTAAGGACCTCAAACATCTGGGGCCTTCGCTCAAACTTGACTGATCTCTCCATTCAGGTTGCTTCTGACAAACAAAACTTGATCTGCTTAACAGAAACTTTCCTCCTTCAAGATGTGTCTGACTCCTTCGTACGTCTCCCAGGTTTCTCCCTCTTCCGGTATGATAGACCCGAGCCTCCTCCGGGTGGTGGAGTTGCTCTCTTTATCAAAAACGATCTTCCTCACTCTTCTTGCACTGCCCTTCCCCCTCCACCCCTCACCCCCAGGAGTACCTCTGGTGACTGCTTCGGGCTCCCTCCCCTAATCTGTCATATTCACTAAAACACATTTTCCTCATAAACTACATGACTGATATAGACCAAATTTGGTATGATATATCAGAACATTAAGGTCACACGGAGTTGTGCTTGCCATCCGGTCCGTCCCATATAAGATGCTGAAAAGTGGGGGGTGGAGGAGAGAGGGGCGGAGGAGAGAGAAAGAAAGAGAAAGAGAGAGAGGGTAAGAGTAAGGGAGCGAGAGAGAGAGAGAGAGAGAGGGGGGGAGTGGAGAGAGAGAGAGAGGAGGGGCAGAGGAGAGAGAGGAGGGGGCAGAGGAGAGAGAGAGAGAGGATGGGGCAGAGGAGAGAGATAGAGGAGGGGGCCGAGGAGGAGAGAGGAGGGGGCAGAGGGGAGAAAGAGGAGGGGCAGAGGGGAGAGAGAGGAGGGGCAGAGGAGAGAGAGGGGGGCAAAGGAGAGAGAGAGGAGGGGCAGAGGAGAGAGAGAGGAGGGGCAGAGGAGAGAGAGAGGAGGGGGCAGAGGAGAGAGAGAGAGGAGGAGCAGAGGAGAGAGAGAGGAGGGGCAGAGGAGAGAGAGAGGAGGGGGCAGAGGAGAGAGAGAGGAGGGGGCAGAGGAAAGAGAGAGAGGAGACGGCAGAGGAAAGAGAGAGAGAGAGGAGTGGGCAGAGGAAAGAGAGAGAGAGGAGTGGGCAGAGGAAAGAGAGAGGAGGAGGAGGAGGCAGAGGAAAGAGAGAGGAGGGGGGCAGAGGAGAGAGGAGGGGCAGAGGAGAGAGGGATGGAGGAGGAGAGGGACAGAGGGGAGAGAGGGATTTTTTTTTTTTTTTTTTTTTGTATACAAGATCGAGGCTCGTGAAAGAGCGAACATTAATCACACAGAAAGACAAACAGACACATAAAACAAATAACATTGGGAGCGGTAGACAAGATGGGGAGAGAGGGGGAAGGACACAAACACAACATTTGAGAGCAGGGACCGAGAGACATGGAGACATCGAGAGATCTGTGGGAGGGAGAGGGCTTTGGGGGGGAGGCATGTGAAGGGGTGGGGGGGGGGGGGGGTGGGAGAGCTATAAACATATAGACACTGCCAGGACTTCCAGGAAAGAAGTTGGAATTTCAAACAAGGTGGATCTGGGGTGAATTAGTGGGGGTAGAAAAGATCAAGGTTTTGGATGGGGGAAGATAAGAGATGGTGGTGAACAGCTGTTTTAAAGACCTGGAGGGAGGAGTGGGATTGAAGGGAGTGTGGGAGTTTGTTCCAGAGGCGGGAGAAAAGAGGAATGAAAGAGTGAAGGTGAGCAGAGAGCCGAGATTTCGGCAGTTTAACCATCAGAGGGTTGCTGGCAGATCTTGTGCGACCTGTAGGAATATTTGGGGGACAGAGCACAGAGAGAGCTGGGGGAGCAAGGCCGGAGAGGAGTCGGTAGAAGACAGAAAGACCACCTACCTGCCTGCGGTGAGTGAGTGAAAGGCCCTCAGAGATAGCTTCATCGCGGGAGATTCCAATGATTTTGAAAGCTTTGGATTCAACAGCGTGAAGCCGAGCCAGGTGTGAGGCAGGAGCACCAGCCCATAGGGGAGAACAGTATTCCATTGAGCTGCGGATGAAAGCCTTGTATGTGGTGAGGAGCTCAGGTGTGCTGAGGAAGGACTTCGCACGACGGAGGATGCCCAGTCGGCGACTGGCTTTGGAGGCCAGCTTGGAAATGTGGTTTTCCCAAGAAAGATCATGGCAGATAGTGAGACCCAAAAGCTTGAGCGACAGAACTTCTTGGAGAGGATTGTTGAGAAAGTAGATGGGAGGGTTGTCCAGTTGATCTTTTCGGAGAGACATAGTAAGAGAGTGAGATTTGTCAGGATTGAAAGACATGTTCCACTTGTTTGACCAGTCTGTGATTTTGTCCAGGTCTTCAGAGAGTGAGGAGGCTGCAGACTGCTGATCTGAGGGAAGAGGAATGGAGCGGCAGAGAGTGGAGTCATCAGCAAAGAGATAGAGAGGATTTTCCAGAGAGTCGGAGAGATCATTGATAAAGACCAGAAAAAGCACAGGGCCCAGCACACTGCCTTGGGGAACTCCAGCCTGAACAGGAAGGGGAGATGAGAGAAATCCATTCAGGGCCACACGTTGACTACGACCAGAGAGGAAGTCCGCAAGCCATGCATGGAGATTTCCATGGATACCATAGGAGGAGAGTTTGGTGAGCAGAGCTGGGTGCCAGACCGTATCGAAGGCATGTGATATGTCAAGGTAGACAGCTCTGATTTCCTGTTTGGCATTGAGGACCTCCATCCATTGTTGAGACAGCAGAAGCAGCATGTCCAGAGTAGAGTGACCTGGTCTGAAACCAAATTGATGATCAGAGATCAAGCCATTGGAGAAGAGGAAAGATTTCATATCCGAAGCAATGATGGATTCCATGACTTTGCTGATAATTGGGAGCAGGCTGATTGGTCTGTAGTTGCAAGGATCTGTTTTTGCACCTTTTTGTGTAAAGCGGTAATGTTAGCTGATTTCCAGGATGCTGGCAGATGACCTTGAGCAAAAGATAGGGTGAAAAGAACAGAGAGAGGGTGAGATAGAGCGGCAGAGCAGGATTTTAGGACCCGTGGGCTGATGCCGTCTGGTCCAGTTGCAGAATCAGAGTCGAGGTTTGACAAAAACTCCTCCACCTTGTCAGGAGAGAAGGACACAGAGTCCAGGAGCAGTTGGGTTCGACTGGGAAAGGTGGGAACAGGGAGAGATGGGTTTGGGACTAAGGATTTTGAGGCAAACACAGAGTTGAGGCATTCGGCTTTGTCACGTGCGATGTCAACTGTGTGGCCATTTGAGGTAAGGGAGGGGATGGAGGGGGAACAAACACCAGAAACGGATTTGACCAGACGCCACCAGGATTTGGAGGAAGGAGACAGGTTTGAGAGTTCATTCTTGAGTGAGGAGAGATAGTGCTTCCTGGCACTCCTGAGGGTAGACAGACACTTGTTCCGAGCTTGGTGGAAGGAACTGAGATTGCCTTCAGTTGGATTAGCCTTCCAAGAGGCAAAGGCAAGTTGTTTCAGGGCAACTGCCTCACCACAAGATTCAGTGTACCATGGACGGGAGGAAGAGTAAGACAACTGAAGGCGAGATGGGATAAATCTGTGCATGAGAGAGATCAGTTTGCTTTGGAAGAATTCCCAGGAAGAATTGATGTCAGAGGCAGTGGAGATGGGAGACCAATCCAGACGATTGATGGCTGCTTGAAGACCGTCCCAGTCGGCCTGAGTGAAATGCCAGACTCGTCGACGCTGAGGAGGCTCTCTGAGAATGGCCAGAGAGATGTCCACTTTGACAAGCACATGATCAGAAGAACCGATTGGAGCAGAAGAAGAGCAGCAGACATTAGCAGGGAACTTTGTCATAACCAAGTCTAGAAGAGAAGATACTCCATTGGCTGAGATCCGGGTCGGGAAATTGACAGATTGTGTCAATCCCAGTGAGTCACAGAAGTCCTTTGCTGAGGTGCCATGACTGGTGAGAGAGGAACCCACACCCAACCAGGTGGCATGATGACAGTTGAAGTCACCACATATGAGGAAGAGAGAGTTGGGATGAGTGGATAGAACTTGGTCCATGTTGTCAGACATTGAAATGTAGATGGAGTCATCACTGTTTGGGGGACGGTACAGAACACATATGAACAAAGGGTGGGAGCGGAGAGGAAGCCGTAGCCAGAGGTACTCCTGGGGGTGAGGAGGAAAGAGGGCAGTGCAAGGAGAGTGAGGAAGAGAGTTTTTGATAAAGATAGCCACCCCACCACCAGGCCGAGGCTCAGGTCTATCATACCGGAGGAGGGAGTAACCAGGAAGAGATATTAAGGAATCAGAGACATCTTGAAGGAGGAAAGTCTCTGTTAAGCAGATCAAGTCTGGATTGTCAGAAGCAACCTGTATGGAGAGATCAGTCAGGTTTGAGCGAAGGCCCCGGATGTTTGAGGTCCATACCGTTAATGAAGAGAGAGGGGGAGCATCGGGTACAGGACAGGGGAGGGGAGGAGTAGGGTAAGATGAAGGATGAGAGGGGGAGGTAGGGAGAGCAGTTGATAGTGTGTCAGATATTGCAGAAGAGTTCCAAGAAAGGGAAGGATGAGGAGGATGAAAGGTTTGATGGTGAAGGGATGAGGCACAGTGAGGGGTTGTTTGAGGGGGGGCAGAGGAAAGTAGAAGGTTTGGGGGGGTGGAGGTATGAGATAGAAGGGAGACGAAGTGGGGAGGAGGCAGCTTGGAGGAGGAGGGGGGAGGAGGGAGAATTGGAGAGGAATGGTATGGGGGGAGAATTGAATGGGAGGGGTTGGGGGGGAGTTTTGAAGGGGAGGAGTGAGGGGGGAGTTTAGGAGGGGAGGCGCAAGGGGGGAGTTTAGGAGGGGAGGCGCAAGGGGGGAGTTTTGGAGGGAAGGGGCAAGGGGGACGTTTAGAAGTGGAGGGGCAAGGGGGGAGTTTAGGAGTGTAGGGGCAAGGGGGGGATTTGGAGGGGAGGGGCAAGGGGGGAGTTTAAGAGGGGAAGGGCAAGGGGGGAGTTCAGGAGTGGAGGGGCAAGGGGGGGGATTTGGAGGGGAGGGGCAAGGGGGGAGTTTAGGAGGGGAAGGGCAAGGGGGGAGTGGAGGGGCAAGGGGGGAGTTTAAGAGTGGAGGGGCAAGGGGGGAGTTTAGGAGTGTAGGTGCAAGGGGGGGGATTTGGATGGGAGGGGCAAGAGGGGAGTTTAGAAAGTGGATGATTAATGAAAGACGAACATTGATAACAAATTGGGTTTGTTGTGATTTTCAAGTTAGCAATCCGAATCAGAACAATGGAGGAGGGATGGAATGAATGTGAATTTAGACCATGTAGTGAGGGAGATGTATAAGATATTGAATTTCTTTTTTTTGAAGTGGAATGAGTTGGAGAGGAAATTGAGAAAAGCCTTTTAAATAGGAAGAAAAACAGCGTGTTGTAATATACCACTGAATAAAACACAGAAGGGGAAAGGTTAAACATATTTAAATAATATTTAAACAGAACTGTGAACAATCTTATATGCACAAAATACCAACGGGGGGAGAGCCGAGAGGGACCACCACGAGTCACGTGAACAGGGCAAACGGTGGATGGCAAGGAGATAATGGGGGCGGGGCGAACAGCACACCTGGACAGAAAATACAGGATGAGACAACAGTACATGTGGAGAAAGGAAAATAAATGTTTTTGGTTTTTTTTTTTGTGTTTGTTTTTTTGTTTGTTTGTTTTTTGGGGGGGGGGGGGGGTGGGAATTTAGAACGTTAGACAGAGTATTATGTTCGGGGTAGAAGGGAAAAAACAAAGAGCCAAGCAAAACACGCTTAAGTTAACAAAACACCGACGGGGGTACAACTACAAGGCCACACACGAGGAGCAGAACACGATTAATTAATTACGAGTTGCAGGAAATTCAAACCAAAACTAACTATAATCAAACAATATCGCATGGACGATAAAATAACGAGTTGAAATTTGACAATCTATCTGGGGAAATGGGGGAGAAACACGTGGTCGAAGAACGAACGAACGAATAAGAATGAATAAACGAATGAGCACAGAGAAGGTAATGTCTTTTTTTGTTTGTTTTTTTTAGTTGAGATTTACATAAGGAAGTAGGCTATGGGGTGAAAAGACTGGGAAAACAGAGAACGAAAGTTATTGGATCACAAACGACGGACCGCTGAGAGAAAAACAAAGCCTCAAGGTTGTACAGTGTACACTGTACAAGGCCTCAAGACACGACACGAATTAACACGATTTTCAATACAGGTATGAAAGATTTGCACCGAAAATCTTCGTCGGGACAATATATGTACATACACCATAAAATAAATACAGTTATAACGAAAATACAAATGGGAACAATTACTTAACTTCGATTTCGATGGAGAGCGTGTAGAGCTGCGAATAAACGAACCCTCGCCAGCAAGACCGGAAACGGAAGTGAGGGGAGAGAGAGAGGGATGGAGGGGAGAGAGAGGGATGGAGGGGAGGGAGAGGGATGGAGGGGGGAGAGAGGGACGGAGGAGAGAGAGGGATGGAGGTGAGAGAGAGAGGGATGGAGGTTAGATGGAGAGGGACGGAGGAGAGAGGGACGGTGGTGTGAGAGAGAGACGGTGGTGTGTGAGAGAGACGGTGGTGTGTGTGAGATAGAGAGAGAGAGGGACGGAGGTGAGAGAGAGAGGGATCGAGGTGAGAGAGAGAGAGAGGAACGGAGGTGAGAGAGAGAGAGGGAGGAACGGAGGTGAGAGAGGGATGGGACAGAGGTGAGAGAGAGAGAGAGAGAGAGAGGGCAGAGGTGTGAGAGAGAGAGGTGTGAGAGAAAGAGGGATGGAGGTGAGAGAGAAAGAGAGAGAGAGAGAGGGATGGAGGTGAGAGAGAGCGAGGGACGGAGGTGAGAGAGAGAGAGAGAGAGAGAGAGGAACACAGGTGAGAGAGAGAGGAACGCAGGTGAGAGAGGGATGGGACAGAGGTGAGAGAGAGAGGGGCAGAGGTGTGTGTGTGTGTGTGAGAGAGAGACAGAGAGACAGAGGTGTGAGAGAGAAAGAGGGACGGAGGTGAGAGAGAAAGAGGGACGGAGGTGAGAGAGAGACAGAGGTGAGAGAGGAGCGGAGGTGTGTGTGAGACAGAGACAGAGACAGAGAAATAGGGAGCTTCAACTGAAAAGGAGGCTATTATGTCCATCAAGCCTGTGCAATGTTTGCCAACCTATTATTATTTATCTGTGCCATGTCGTTTTTATCTGATGAGAATGAAGCAAGGAAGCAGCACTACCATTTTATAGTCTTTCTTATGACTCAGCCGGGATCGGAGTACGAGCGCTTGCTCTAACCATTATGACACCATTGTGTATATGTGCTTTTATTAACCTTGGGTATAGAAAGGAGTCTTTTTATACGAGTATGAGAGTTTATCTAAGATCTGAAACGCCACTTGCGCATAAGTAGGCTGCGATAGGATGTACGAAAGTCAGGAGTACGTGAATACAATATTGGATTGAATGCTGAGTTACTGTAACCAAGCCAGTAGAGCGACATGAAGATTAGTTCAGTCACACAATGACGACAAAGGGCTTCAATTATGTTCACTATGAATAAAGGGAGCCAACAAATTATGAACACTCCCATGACAACACCTAGAGTCTTCAATGCACGGTTATTCGCTTTTGTCTTTATCTTTGATGGATTTTCAGATGCATCTTTAGTTGTGGATGATTTTGTAAGTGTTTCAACCTACGTTGGGATGAGCAACAATGGAGGAAAGGGGAAGAGGATTGAGAGGGTTGAGGAAATTCCAAATGATTATTCATGAGGCACCAAAACTGTTACTGATTTTAAAATTAAACAAAACACAAGTTTCAACAACTTCAGTTACTCTTGAGATCTAATATTTCTGTTGTACAGGGTGTTTCGAAAGTCCAGATTCGTGAAAAACACACAAAAAACCCCCTTTCTCTGCAATGGCTGAACAGATCGAGCCCAAACTTTGCGTACACATTCGCATGCCCATGACGAACAAAAAGTTCCCACATGACACGTCGTACGTCGCATCGTTTAGGAGTTATGATGTTTTTAAGCATAAACTTTATATCCGATCTCCTCCCTGATTTTTGAAGATATTGAGTGGAAATTTACACAAGCGTTCCCCACTTGGGGAAGTTAAAACGTTACTTCGGAAGTTTCGATAATAGACAGCCTGCTGTCCTGGTATATTGTTCCATTTCGTGACCACCATCGAGGGAGTTGGTTATCTATCATACGCTGAAGCAGTATGACCCCGTAAACAACATATTTGTTTTCACACGCTCAAATCTTGTTCATAAGCGAGAACCACTGGCCTGAAATATCCGCTTGCATCAAGTCTACGTATGTTGGATTTTAAAAACACATTGAGAGACGGGTTTTTTTGGTCACGCATGTGTACACCATTATATTTGAGTGCCCCCCCCGCCCCCCCCGACAGGACTCGGTGACCTGATGTTCAGCCCTCTCCACCATCAGACTCTGCAAATTCATCTTCATCATCATCCTCTATATCATGTTGACCACCAACATTGGAACACTTCATCCTTGCACACTTGCACAAATCTGTACATGGGATGCTGTTCTCTAAGCAGGTACATATGCTGGCATCATTGCATCCACTTCTCTTGCAGTTGGCTGTACAGTTAGCTAGCTCCATTACACTCTGTGGAGCAGACGGGCGGTTCATCGAGTCAATGACAAACTCCCCATTGCTGTCCATCTTCCAACCATGGCCATCAGGTAGTGGTGGTATCACTGCATTTGGCTGCAAACTCCTCTTGTAAATGGCTGAAAAATAGAAAATAATCATAGATATGAACAGAGGTAACGTGATGCATTTAAAAACATCAGTATTTACTTTTACATATTTCTGCAATATTAAGCACACCAACACCATAATACCAATCTCGGAAAGAAAGGCAAAAATCAAACTGTTTCGTAACCATAGAATATATTTTTTCATATGAACATTCAAAAACTAATGTTTCTTGACCAATTTGTGAGTGATATTTTCATTTTCATAAGGAAAGGCCGAAATGGATTCATCAAATAACTTCACATTCAACTTGTTTGCAGCGAAAATATACACCATTGCACATGTATTCATGGCTTGGTTTAAATATTTCATATTAAAGTACAAAGATTTATGTTCAGCACTGCATACCGCAGAAAGGAAGTATCGCTAAAAGCAGACAGGAACCTCTTAGCAAGACTTGTGGTTATCGGAAGATTTCGAAAGATTGATCTGCAAGAGCTTCTCACCTACGCCCTTGGACCCTTGCCTCTTCCGGGTCTCTGCACATGGAGGTCGTGTCAAGACCAACAAAGCCAATCTTCTTCATGCACTCGAGAATCAACCTGAGCAGCCGGTTGTTGAAATTCCAAAAGGTGGCATATACATTGTAGATGGTATGGCAACAATACAGCAACTTAACGTCAACAAACTGCAAGGCCAAAGGACATTTCCCAATTTAGCTCATGTTCTACTTCAGCGCTTGGTCAACAGAGCAAAGGCTAACACCTCAAAGGAAATTCACTTTGTCACAGACACATACAGAGATATGTCAATCAAGAATGCAGAACGTGCAAAAAGAGCTGCCAATGGATCTCAAGTGATGCGCATATATGGTCAAGCACTCCCTCAGCAATGGAAGAAATTTCTTTCAAATGGTAAAAACAAGGAATCTCTAATTGAATTCCTATTTGAGACATGGAGTGAGATGAAAACATCAGAACTTAAAGGTGTTCAAGTGTATTTGGCTCATGGAAGTAAGTGTCACGTCTTTTCCTCAGGGAGTGCTCCAGATGAGAAGGTTCAAGTGGATGAGGTGGATAACCTCAACTCGACACAGGAAGAGGCGGACACCAGAATGTATATTCATGCCTCGTATGCAGCTAATACCAGTGCAGCCACAGACATCATCATTGTAAGCCCGGACACAGATGTCTTTATGATTGGAATATCTCTTCAATCTGTGATTGCTGCCAAGCTCCATTTCCATACCGGCAGAGGAATAAATCTTCGCACCATTGACCTCAAGAAGATTGAGCAGAGTATTGGAAATGTCAGCAAAGCTTTGATTGCACTACATTGCCTGAGTGGTTGCGACAGTGTTAGTGCCTTCTATGGCAAGAGCAAAAAAGAAAGCCTTGAACCTTCTTCTTAAAGATAACGAATTGTGTTCTGCATTTAAGGATCTTGGAGAACGTTTTGACATCGGACATGGTGATGTCACTCGAGAAATTTGTGTGCAAGCTTTATGGGCAAAAGGACGTCAAGACCGTCGACGAAGCAAGATACAACATGTTCCACCTGGCAAGGAAGTCTGAAATCGCAACGCCTCCAAACAAAGATTCACTGACGCAGCACATCAAGAGGACAAATTACCAAGCAGGTAACTCTCTTCCCTGGATCAAACAGTATTCCATAATTGCGCACTGCTCTTTGGTATGACAAGCGAATTGAATAGGGCTACGACCATAAATTATGAAAGGCGTGCAAGTTATGCAGTGCTGAATATAAATCTTTGCACTTTAATATGAAATATTTAAACCAAGCCGTGAATAGATGTGCAATGGTGTATATTTTCGCTGCAAACAAGTTGAATGTGAAGTTATTTGATGAATCCATTTCGGCCTTTCCTTATGAAAATGAAAATATCACTCACAAATTGGTCAAGAAACATTAGTTTTTGAATGTTCATATGAAAAAATATATTATATGGTTACGAAACAGTTTGATTTTTGCCTTTCTTTCCGAGATTGGTATTATGGTATTGGTGTTGTTACATATTTATGTGAATGTATGTGAATTACCATTCAGGTCTTTGCTTATCCGTGTGTAGTATATTAAGGGTTGTTGTGATTGGAGGGTCAGGAGCCCTTCTGAACAAGTGGCCGGAAACGGAAGTGACCGGAAACGGAAGAGGAAAAGACACGAGGAAAAAAGGACGAGTATTATTCTTCCTCGCCCCGCACCGACGAAAGGTGGGATTGATTGAGCCGTGTGGAAAAGCGGCGTTCCGAAGCCCGCCTGGCGAGAGGAATCACCGGGACGTGTACCTGCCCGGTGGAGACGTCAAGTTGACGGGCCGTGCATCGACCCCGCGTCTGGCACCGTTCCCAACACCGTCTAAAAAGACGCGTACGGGTCGCCCGTTGGGGCCTAACACGCCTGGCAAGCGGCGTGGGGCTTTTGGCTTGCTTTCCCGTCCCCGCGTCGCGTGGCCGCGAGGGGCTGTAGCCGGGGTGCCGGGTACGATACCTGCCCGGTGGAAACACGTCCACCCGGGGTTCATTCAACCGCCCGAGTGCGGCGACGCTGACTATCATCTTGGTCAGGAGGGGCCCAGAGACATTGTGCGGGACCGAGACCAAAAGGGTGTCGTGAGTACTCACCGGGACACACGTATATAAGATGGCCATCTTACTCATAGGGAATTGATTGTGGCTGGGGTATTGTTGATGGTTGTGTATTGTTGATTGCTCGGGGAAAATCTCCGTGGTTGTGTCATTGAAATTGTATGGTATCATTACCATTGGAAATATATCCTTGAACATCAGTTGTCTCCTGGGTGAAATTCATATGGATTGCGTGGCGAAAGCGCATATATAATACAGCTTGCTGGCGGAGTTCCTCTCACGGTCCGGGGGTCACCGAGACCAGGTATTCATCGAGGGGACCACGTAACAGAATTGGGGGCTCGTCCAAATTACGATGTGCGGTTTCGCAATTGGGTCTACGTCCGGGATCTAAAATTGTATAACATAATAAAATAATAATATTTTATTAATTAAAATTTATTAATTAATTATTAATTGGTAAATTTTTTTGAGAAATTGGGGTAAAGTCTTGGGTGAAGGTTAACAGGTGTTAACGATAGACACCATGGCGTTTGTGGCACAGAACTTTGGGGTAACCCCGAGTGAGGCACAGTTCCGAGCGTTGCTAAAGTCGGACCTATTGAAATTGGCCAAACATTTTAACTTGGAGGTCCGAACTAATTTGAGGAAGGCAGAGTTGCAGGCCACGGTGATACAATCTATGGTGGGATTAGGAACATGGGACGAGTTAGCCTGGGAGTGGCTACCCGAAGAACCAGAAGATGTTGAGCTCCGGAAACTGGAGTTGCAATTACGGAGCCAGGAACGGATTAAAGAAGAAGAAAGGAAAGCAGAAAAGGAAAGAGCAGAAGAAGAAAGGAAAGCAGAAGAGAGGAGAGAAGAGAAGCAAGCAGAGGAAAGGAGAGTGGAACGAGAACTCCAGGAAAGGTTAAAAGAAGAAGAAAGGAAAGCAGAAAAGGAAAGAGCAGAAGAAGAAAGGAAAGCAGAAAAGGAAAGAGCAGAAGAAGAAAGGAAAGCAGAAGCGAGGAGAGAAGAGAAACAAGCAGAGGAAAGGAGAGTGGAACGAGAACTCCAGGAAAGGATGAAAACAGAGGAAAGGAAAGCAGAAGCAGAGGAGAGGAGAGCTGCAAGGGAACTCGAAGCAGAGGAGAGAAAAGCGGAAAGGGAATTAAAGGAACGTGACATGGAGCTTCAGCAAGAAATCAAATTCAAGGAGCTGGAGTTAATGAGAGAACGGGGAGAGGCACCACCCTTGCTGACGGGGTCGACACCTAACCAGAAAACCTGGGATGTGGGCAGACATGTGAGGCTGGTTCCACCGTTCAGTGAAAAAGAAGTCGCGAAATTTTTTCCACACTTTGAGAAAGTGGCTCGACAATTAAACTGGCCGGAGGAGGCCTGGACCATACTCGTGCAAAGTGTGCTGGTGGGGAAAGCTCAGGAAATTTATTCGGCGCTACCAATGGACCAATGTGCAGATTATGAGGTACTGAAGAAGCACATCCTCAAGGCCTATGAGTTGGTTCCGGAAGCTTACAGGCAAAAATTCAGGAATGCCAGGAAGAGGGAGAGTGAGACCCATGTGGAGTTTGCCAGAGTGAAAGAAAACATGTTTGATCGGTGGTGTGAGTCAAAAGGAGTCGGGAAAGACTTCGAAACATTGCGGGACTTGATCCTGGTGGAGGAATTCCAGCAGTGTGTCCACGAGGACATCAAAGTGTACCTGCAGGAAAAGAAAGTACCAAAGTTGTGGGACGCAGCCACCATGGCAGATGATTATGCCTTAACCCACCGAATAGGGGTCCACGAACCTAACTCCTCGCCTAGATCTCCGCAGGGGAGGTGGGGAACAGCAGGTGCGGAGAACGACCATACATGGCGGCGGCCTCGAGATGATTATGGGGACAACTATGATACCCCACCTGTTCGAAATCAGAGGGATGCGGGCCCAAGACAAACTTATAGTTCGGGGGGCCCGAGGCAGACCACGAGTTTTTCCTCCGGGCCTACTTGCGCTTTTTGCAAAAAACCTGGACACTTGATGTCCAGTTGTTACCGCATGAAAAGCGAAGACCCAGAGCGGAGTCCGACTACTACGACTCCAAACGCAATGGCCATTGTGGGAAATCGCCATCAAAAGGGTTACCAACCATTTATTTCAGAGGGGTTTGTGTCACGGGATGGAGCCTCGACTAACCGGAAACCGGTTAGGATATTGAGGGACACAGGCGCACATCAATCTTTAATGCTTGAAGGCATTTTGCCATGGTCCGAGGAGACGGCAACGGGGGATAGTGTTCGTTTACAGGGGATCGGGGGCGGTGTTAGTGCTCCCCTTCATGTCATCCATTTGGAGTCCGATTTGGTGTCAGGACCGGTCACCGTCGGTTTACAAGCCACGCTTCCTGTAGAGGGTGTATCTGTGGTTATCGGGAATGATTTGGCCGGGGGTCAAGTTTATGGTAACCTGAGGGTTGGTAAAGAGCCCAGCAGGGAAAATAACGCCACACCAGCTCGGGATGGCGACAAAAGTGCCAAGTTATTTGTAGGGGGACTGAACTTCAAAACAGAGGAAGAAGTTCTGACCTCTGTCTTCAACAGATATGGGCCGCTGGTGGAAGTGCGGTTGGTAAGAGACTGGGAAACGCAACAGTCAAGAGGGTTCGGCTTTGTCACGTTTGCCAGCACAAAAGACGCCAGAGAGGCAGAGAAGAATTGGAATGGCAAGGATTTGGAGGGTCGGACCATAACAGTAGGGAAGGCATTTCGTAGACGTCGAGAGGTCTACAGGAGAGGACAACTGGGCGGTAGTTTTGGTGGTGGCCGCAATCAATATTATTATGGAGGCTCCCTGAGTTACGGCCGCTCCCGAAGGAAGGATTGGCAAAGTAGTGGCCGAGAAGGAGACCGCTATTCCTGGGACTACAGGGACAAGTGGTCCCACCCTAAGTATTAGGGAAGTTCTGAGAAGTTGAAGCACTGAATGCGGCGGAGCCGCCGAGCCAAGATTCCTACACGGATTAACCGTGAACGCCGTTCCTAAAGGCGTCCATGTAGTGAACTTTCATGCACGGACTAACCGTGAACTCCACGTTCCTAAAGGCATCCATGTAGTGAATACTCGGCTTGGCCTCCCGGAAAAAGTGCTATCGAGTGGCTTAACTTTGGATCTTTGATCAACCCCTTAACCTTCATTCACAAGAAACTGACGGTCAAAGTCAGAGGGTCATGAGATGGAGTTTGATTTGGCAGGGACAATGTCGTTGCTGGTGCTTAGTCCAGAGTGAGTAATCTGGAGGGGTTGTGGTGAAATTTTGGTTGCTTTATTTTTAAGTGATAACTGTGCCCGGGGGGAACTGATAATGTGGGGGGGTTGAGTTATCTGGTTTGTTTCTCCAAATTGGCCGGCAAAGAAAGTTTTCGCTGGGTTCAAACTTTCTTTCTTGAAGGGGGGGAGTGTTACATATTTATGTGAATGTATGTGAACATTCAGGTCTTTGCTTATCCGTGTGTAGTATATTAAGGGTTGTTGTGATTGGAGGGTCAGGAGCCCTTCTGAACAAGTGGCCGGAAACGGAAGTGACCGGAAACGGAAGAGGAAAAGACACGAGGAAAAAAGGACGAGTATTATTCTTCCTCGCCCCGCACCGACGAAAGGTGGGATTGATTGAGCCGTGTGGAAAAGCGGCGTTCCGAAGCCCGCCTGGCGAGAGGAATCACCGGGACGTGTACCTGCCCGGTGGAGACGTCAAGTTGACGTGGGGCCGTGCATCGACCCCGCGTCTGGCACCGTTCCCAACACCGTCTAAAAAGACGCGTACGGGTCGCCCGTTGGGGCCTAACACGCCTGGCAAGCGGCGTGGGGCTTTTGGCTTGCTTTCCCGTCCCCGCGTCGCGTGGCCGCGAGGGGCTGTAGCCGGGGTGCCGGGTACGATACCTGCCCGGTGGAAACACGTCCACCCGGGGTTCGTTCAACCGCCCGAGTGCGGCGACGCTGACTATCATCTTGGTCAGGAGGGGCCCAGAGACATTGTGCGGGACCGAGACCAAAAGGGTGTCGTGAGTACTCACCGGGACACACGTATATAAGATGGCCATCTTACTCATAGGGAATTGATTGTGGCTGGGGTATTGTTGATGGTTGTGTATTGTTGATTGCTCGGGGAAAATCTCCGTGGTTGTGTCATTGAAATTGTATGGTATCATTACCATTGGAAATATATCCTTGAACATCAGTTGTCTCCTGGGTGAAATTCATATGGATTGCGTGGCGAAAGCGCATATATAATACAGCTTGCTGGCGGAGTTCCTCTCACGGTCCGGGGGTCACCGAGACCAGGTATTCATCGAGGGGACCACGTAACAGTGTGCTTAATATTGCAGAAACATGTAAAATTAATACCGATGTTTTTTAATGCATCACATTACCTGTGTTAATATCTATGATTCGTTTCTATTTTTCAGCCATTTACAAGAGGAGTTTGCAGCCAAATGCAGTGATACCTCTACCTGATGGCCATGGTTGGAAGATGCACAGCAACGGGGAGTTTGTCATTGACTGGATGAACCGCCCATCTGCTCCACAGAGTGTAATGGAGCTAGCTAACTGTACAGCCAGCTGCAAGAGAAGTGGATGCAATGATGCCAGCATATCTACCTGCTTAGAGAACAGTATCCCATGTACAGATTTGTGGATGTGTGCAAGGATGAAGTGTTCCAATGTTGGTGGTCAACATGATATAGACGATGATGATGAAGATGAATCTGCGGAGTCTGATGTTGAAAAAGACTGAACATCAGCTCACCGAGTGCACTCTTCTCACTCTCCATCTTTCCTTCCTCTCTCTCTCTCTCTCTCTCTCTAATTCCTTTCTCTCCTTCCTCTCCCTCCTTCCTCTCTCTCTCTCTCTAATTCCTTTCTCTCCTTCCTCTCCCTCCTTCCTCTCTCTCCTTCCTCTCTCTCCTTCCTCTCTCTCCTTCCTCTCTCTCGTTCCCCTCTCTCCTTCCCCTCTCTCCTTCCCCTCTCTCCTTCCCCTCTCTCCTTCCCCTCTCTCCTTCCCCTCTCTCCTTCCTCTCTCTCCTTCCTCTCTCTCCTTCCCCTCTCTCCTTCCTCTCTCTCCTTCCCCTCTCTCCTTCCCCTCTCTCCTTCCCCTCTCTCCTTCCCCTCTCTCCTTCCCCTCTCTCCTTCCCCTCTCTCCTTCCCCTCTCTCCTTCCCCTCACCTCTCTCCCCTCTTTCTCCCCCCTCTCTATCCATCCTTCCTCTCTTCTCTCTCTCCTCTCCTCTCTTCTCTCTCTCTCCTCTGCTCTCCTCTCTTCTCTCTCTCTCTCCTCTCCTCTCTCCTCTCCTCCCTCCTGAGAGTGGAGTGAGAGAGAGGAGGAAGAGCGTGGAGGGAGAGAGTGGAGTGAGAGTGTGGAGGGAGAGCATGGAGGGAGAGGAGACGAGAGAGGAGAGGAGAGTGGAAGGAGAGAGAGAGAGAGGAGAGAGAGGGGGGGGGGGGGGGGGGGAGAGGGCACTCAAATATAATGGTGTACACATGTGTGACCAAAAAAGCCCGTCTCTCAATGTGTTTTTAAAATCTAACAGACTTGATGCAAGCGGATATTTCAGGCCAGTGGTTCTCGCTTATGAACAAGATTTGAGCGTGTGAAAACAAATATGTTGTTTATCGGGTCATACTGCTTCATCATATGAAAGATAACCAACCCCCTAGATGGTGGTCACGAAATTTAAAAAAAGAACATGTATAACCCCTATGGCCTGCTGTCTATAAGTCACATGGTTTGGCCACAATAAATAATTGAATGAAAATGCTTCAATGAAATAATTCTTTATTTCATTCAAGCACAATATGAAATTGAAATAATCCACAATAAATGATTGAATGAAAATCTTTAAAAGCTTCCATCTCTTGAACCACTGCATTGATCGACTTGACATTTTAATGCCATGTATCTCTCATCAAGCGCAACAAGTGTGTAAAATTTCAACATCATTGCTTTTACGGTCTGGAAGCTAGAAGTCGTTATGTTGAAAGAAGAAGAAACGCAACACTTTTTCTTCTTCGGCCACGTGACTGATTGTGTCACTGCCATTTTTCGGATTTATTTCCTTTAAAAATTACTTTCTCTGCAATAGTTGGACCGATTGACTGGAAATTATCACCATCGGAGCTCCTCGGCTTGTAGAATATTTTAATGGTAATTATGACGTCACACGTCACGTGATACGGGCGCCATGTGTGAAAAGCCTGAAAACCCACTAAAAACCCATTTCCTCCAAAAAGACTGAACAGATCGAGGCCAAACTTTGCAGGCAGAATCGCACACCAATGTCGAGCAAAAAGTTCACTGAGCATGACGTCATAAGTCACATGGTTTCGTAGCTATGACGTTTTGAAGCATAAACCTTTAAAACATAGCTCCTCCCTC
Source organism: Myxine glutinosa (assembly GCF_964187855.1). Classification (NCBI taxonomy): domain Eukaryota; kingdom Metazoa; phylum Chordata; class Myxini; order Myxiniformes; family Myxinidae; genus Myxine; species Myxine glutinosa. The sequence continues at coordinate 356,576,684 of NC_136261.1, read as the reverse complement.
ATTTTTGATCCTATCGAGTGAAAATTTCACAGATGTGTTCCCCATATCAGTCTCGAAAATGACCTTTTGGAATTTGAGATAGGTCACGTGGTTTGGCAGAGATCAATAGTTGAACGAAAAGCTTTAAAAAAAATTATATCCCTTGAACCGCTACATTGATCAACGTTAAAGTTGAGAATACAGTACAAGTCATGAAGGGGAACAAATGTGCACAATTTCAAGATTATTGGATGTATGGTCTGGAAGTTAGAAGTTGTTATTGTGTGACGAAGATGAAACTCCGCATGAGTTTCTGACGCCATATCAATGATTCTGGCACTGCCATTTTTCAGGTTTTTCTTTACAAATCACTTTCTCTGCAATCATTGCACCATAGGAGCGCCTCGGCATGCAAGATCTGTTAAGGGTAATTAAGACGTCACAGGTCACCTAGTACGGGCACCATGTTGGAAAAAGCGAAAACCTCTATTTGCACCTCTATATTTCTAAAACCGCTGCATAGAAAAATTGAGACATATCTCATTGTAAAGAACTCTCCATGCAGAATAACATATGTGAATGATGATGTCACAGGTGCTCCCGTTATGACGTCATAATTCGACAAGTAAAAAAACTTCATCCGATAAGGATGAAATTTCTTGAGCATCATCTCGCTATAAATTGATGCAGAATTTTTTAAATAATGACGTCGTAGGCCACGTTGTTCGGCCGCCATATTGTTTTTAATGTAAAAGCCCGAAAAACCACTAAAAATCTATTTTATCGTAAACGGAGAAACAGATTGAGCCCAAACTTTGCAGGCATGATCGCATGCCCAAGACGAACAAAAAGCCGCCGTGTCATTTTTCTGTATGTCGCATCGTTTAGGTCAGGAGCTGTAAGGTATCTCGACAAACTACGATCAATTGTCGTACACGTTTATTCACTTTGTCGATACAGGCCCGATTCACCTCCGCGCCATCCGAGCTCGCGCGTAGTGAAACAATGCGGTCACGGTGTAGGGATACCATGCGGTCACGGTGTAGGGATACAACGGTGATTATTTGCACTTCATACATGACATCCTCCCCTTTAAGTCCAAAATTACCAAGAGCAATACGTGCTAGATTTCAAGAATTGACATTTCAAAAGCAACATTTCCAAAACATGTGAAAATATGTGTGCAAACGGTTATGAGAATAATGAAAATACGTGAAAATAGAACATGTGTCACCGTGAAAATAGAACATGTGTCACCGTGAAAATAGAACATGTGTCACCGTGGAAAAAAAAACATCTTCAAAGATTCAACCGGTCGGGTGCTTTTCTCTCACGCATTGAGCGTCGCGGTGTACCAGTGGATACAGAGTCTGAGGTGATTCCTTTGGGTCGCGGTGTACCAGTGGATACAGAGTCCGAGGTGATTCCTTTGGGTCGTGGTGTACCAGTGGATACAGAGTCCGAGGTGATTCCTTTGGGTCGTGGTGTACCAGTGGATACAGAGTCCGAGGTGATTCCTTTGGGTCGCGGTGTACCAGTGGATACAGAGTCCGAGGTGATTCCTTTGGTCTCCACGAAGGGTGTAGCGTTCGCAGAGGTTTTCGGGGCATCCGAGCCGGCTGGAGCGGCCACGACGATCTCCGGCAGTGGTGGGTCGAACTGTTGTCCTGACTGTGACGATGCTGCAGGCTCCATCGACTCACAGTGACGGTAGGTTATGTGGTCCTGATGTCGACGAATTTCGCGGCCGTCCTGCAGGCGAATCACACAGGACAGTGGACCTGGCTTCTCGATGATGTCCCCCGGTAGCTACGTCGCACCTGCACCAAAATTTCGGGCAAACACTGGATCTCCAATGTTCATACATCGACTGTTGGACGTCTTATCGTGCACCAACTTTTGATTAAGCTGGCTCTGATAAACGTTTGATGATATGTCTGGTTTGAGATTGTCAAGTGTCGATCTCAAGTGTCGTTTCATCAATAACTCAGACGGAGCTGCACCGGTTGTTGATTGTGGCGTGATGCGGTATTTGAACAGGAGACGAGACCGCTTTGTTTCCAGGGTTCCCTCCTGAAGTTTCTGCAATCCGGATTTGATGATTCCCACGGATCGTTCGGCCAAGCCATTTGAAGCCTGGTGATGTGGGCTGACAAACTTATGTTTGATGCCGTTCCGACGTGTGAACTTGGCAAACTCGGTACTGGAAAAACACGAACCGTTATCACTCACGATCATCCTGGGCAGACCATGAGTGGCGAAACAGCGTCTGAGTCTTTCGATGACAATGGCTGACGTAGTACCACGCGTCACATAGGCATCAATCCATTTTGTGTGCGCGTCCGTAATTATTAGAATCATGCTGCCGTTAATAGGCCCCGCATAATCGAGATGTAGGCGATGCCACGGTTCGCTGGGCCATTCCCAGGGATGCAGTGGTGCTTTCGCAGATGTATTCCGGGTGCTCTGGCAGGGGTAACAATGTCGAACATGATGTTCGATATCAGCATCAAGATTCGGCCACCACACATAGTTTCTGGCGAGTGACTTCATCTTCACAATCCCGGGGTGACAGTCATGGATTTTATCCATGACCCTGGAACGCAGATTTTTCGGGATCACGACACGACATCCCCAGAGTAGGCAACCATTTTCCACGCTGAGTTCGTTTTTACGTGCTTTAAAAGCCGCAATATCTGGGTCACCCTCAGGTAGCAAATGCCATCCAAGCTGTACAGCCTGGACAGTTCTGGACAGAACGGGGTCTCGTCGAGTATGAGTGCGGATCTGGCCGGAATCAACAGCACAATCTTCCAGATGATCCATCATTGCGATAATGGATCCTGGTGTAGGCGAATCATCAACAGATTCTGGAAGGGGTAACCGACTCATAGCATCTGCATTTGTGATAGACGAACCGGGCTTATAACATATGGTGTAGTCATAAGCAGCGAGAAACAGGGACCAGCGGATGATCTTGGGTGGTAGTGTGTCAGATGTCGCCTTAGTTGGACCAAACAGACTGATCAGCGGCTTGTGATCAGTGCGAATCGTGAAATGATGTCCAAGAAGGTACTGGCGAAATTTGCTGACGCCGAAAACGATTCCCAATCCTTCCTTGTCAAGTTGGGAATAGTTCTTCTCTGCCGGGGACAACGTTCTGGATGCAAATGCAACTGGTCTTTCCGTACCATCAGGCATCACGTGTGATAATACACTCCCCACTCCATACCGACAGGCATCGCATGTCAGCACAAGATCATTCTCTGGATCAAAATGAACGAGAACATTGGACGATTTGAGCAGATCCTTAGAGGTCTGGAATGCTGATTGTTCAGTAGACCCCCAGCTCCAGGAGACTCCTTTCCTCAAAAGCCGATAAAGGGGGCCCAAAACGTCGGTCACATTCGGGATGTAACGACCATAGAACTGAAGCAAACCGAGGTATGACTTCAATTCGGTCATGTCTCGTGGAGCAGGAGCATCCTTGATAGCTCGGACTTTCTCATCTGTCGGGTGTAGACCCTCGGCATCAATCGTATGACCCAGGTACGTGACTGATGGCACCATAAACTTGCACTTGTCTCGACGCAAACGTAGGCCGGAGTCCGAAATCTTCTTCAGAACTCTCTCCAGGTTTTGTAGATGTTCCGCGTCCGTACGACCAGTAACCAGAATATCATCCTGGTAACAAATGACGTTGCGTTCGGCGGCAGACAAACTGTCCATGACACGCTGATAAATTCCAGGTGCAGATTTCACTCCAAAACTGAGTCGGTGGTACCTGTACAACCCACGATGCGTGTTGATGGTAAGATACTGTTTCGAATTCTCGTCCAAGCGGAGCTGTAGATAGGCGGATTTGAGATCGAGTTTCGTAAAAGTCTTGCCTCCCGTGAGACGAGCATAGAGGTCTTCGATCCTCGGGATTGGATATTTATCCAATGAAGAACACTTGTTCACGGTCATTTTATAATCTCCACATAGGCGGATGGACTGGTCCGATTTTATGACTGGAACGATGGGCGCCACCCATTCGGCATACTGGATTTGCTCGATGATCCCCAGATTTTGAAGATGATCCAGTTCCTTGTCAATCCGCTCCCGCAGGGCGAAAGGGACTGGGCGAGCCCTGCAAAATATAGGATTGGCATCCCGGTCAACCCTGAGTTTAGCCGTATGTCCTTTCAAGGTTCCAAGCTCATCCTTGAAGACATCCGGGTACGTATCCAGCACATTTTTGAGTGTGTATGCTGCGGTAGGAGAAACGTTGGCTGCCCGGAGTTGATGAATGCTTTCCCACTTCAGTCGAATTATACTCAACCAGTTCCTGCCGAGTAAGGAAGGGCCCTTTCCAGGAATGACGATCAGGGGTAGGTGAAACTCATGGTTATCGTAGCCCACCGTGACGTCACATGTACCGCAGGGAACAATCTTCTCACCTGTATAGGTGGAGAGTCCATAGGTAGTAGGTTTCAGATGGGGTCGGTCAGCATCACTCCACAGGTTTGTGAAAACAGCACGGCTGATGAGCGAGACGGCCGCACCAGTGTCGACTTCCATTTGCAATGGTCGATTGTTGATGACAACAGTGGCAAGAAGAGGGTCCCGCCTATGGTGAGAATCAATATGAAGCAGGTCATACGATTCTGAGTTGTCGGAAACAGAGCTCACATGGTCAAGCTCAGGTTCCTCCGAACCGATAAACTGATGAATCTTGTCAGCAGCTTTTCCTTTTCCCGATTTGCGAGTGATGCAAGCTGGAGCAATATGGCCAGTTTTCCAACAGAAATGGCAGGTGGCATCTTTGAACCGACACGTCTCCGGAAGGTGCTTTCCGTTGCACCTAAAGCATTTGTTGTGGGTTTGAGACTGCACTGGCTTCTGACGAGGAGCCTTTTTTTTTTCTTCTTTTTTTTTGTATACTGAATCGAGGCTCGTGAAAGAGCTAACATTTACTTCACAAACAAATCAACCAGACAAACAAAATATATAAAAAGAGGGAGCGGAAAACAAGATGGGTAGAGAAGGGGAAGCACACAAACACAACATTTGAGAGCAGGGAGATGTGTGGAAGGGAGAGGGCTTGGGGGGAGGAGGCATGGGAAGGGGGGTGGGGGGGGGGGGCTGGAGGGAGAAGTATAAAACACAAGGACACCAAGGACTTCCAGGACAGAAGTTGGTATTTCAAAAAAGTGGATTTGGGGTGAAATTAGCGGGGGTAGAAAAGATCAAGGTTTTGGATGGGGGAAGATAAGAGATGGTGGTGAACAGCTGTTTTAAAGACCTGGAGGGTGGAGTGGGATTGAAGAGAGTGAGGGAGTTTGTTCCAAAGGCGGGAGAAAAGAGGAGTGAAGGAGTGAAGGTGAGCAGAGAGTCTTGATTTTGGCAGTTAGACCATAAGAGGGTTGCAGGCAGATCTTGTGCGACCTGTAGGAATATTTGCGGGACAGAGCCCAGAGAGAGCTGGGGGGGGGGGGCAAGGCCAGAGAGGAGTCGGTAGAAGATGGAAAGACCACCAACCTGCCTGCGGTGGGTGAGTGAAAGGCCCTCGGAGTTAGCTTCATCGCGGGAGATTCCAATGATTCTGAATGCTTTGGTTTCAACAGCGTGAAGACGAGCTAGGTGTGAGGCAGGAGCACCAGCCCAGAGGGGAGAGCAGTATTCCATTGAGCTGCGGATGAAAGCCTTGTATGTGGTGAGGAGCTCAGGTGTGCCAAGGAAGGACTTCGCACGACGGAGGATGCCCAGTCGGCGACTGGCTTTGGAGGCCAGATTTGAAATGTGGTTTTCCCAGGAAAGATCATGGCAGATAGTGAGACCCAAAAGCTTGAGTGACAGAACTTCTTGGAGAGGATTATTCAGAAAGTGGATGGGAGGGTTGTCCAGTCGGTCCGGAGAGACATCGTAAGAGTGTGAGATTTGTCAGGATTGAAAGACATGTTCCACTTGTTTGCCCAGTCTGTGATTTTGTCCAGGTCTGCAGAGAGTGAGGAGGCAGCAGACTGCCGATCTGAGGGATGAAGAATGGAGCGACAGAGAGTAGAGTCATCAGCAAAGAGATACAGAGGATTTTCAAGAGAGTCAGAGAGATCATTGATGAAGACCAGAAAAAGCACAGGGCCCAGAACACTGCCTTGTGGAACTCCAGCCTGAACAGGAAGAGGAGATGAGAGAAACCCATTCGTTGGAGCCTTGTTCCAACGTTTTGGCTGAACATGATCCAACCGATTCACAGCAGGGCTGGTACCAGACGAGCGAGTGGCACCGATGCTTGTCGCGTTGCGTTCAGCACTTTCCATGGAAATGGCGGTGTCTCTGGCATTTTGGAACGTCAGTCTTCTCTCCGCAAGCAGGCGTCTACAAGTGCGGTAATCGGACATGCCAACCACCAGCAAATCACGGAGCATGTCATCAATCGTGTCCCCAAACTCACACAGATGTGACAGTTTTTTGAGGTGTGCAATGAAGTCTGCGATCGACTGACCTTGCTGCTGTTTGCACATGTAAAAATTAAACCGACACAGGATGATGGATTACAATGTTCCTTCAAAGCGGCCTTGAACTCTGCATACGTGAGCTCTTGGATTGTCCGAGGCCGAATCAGGTTTTTAACAAGTGTGAACGTCTCACCTCCGCAAACGGACAGGAAGACGGCCTTCATCCGGGCTTCGGTCGCGATGCCGTTTGCCTCGAAGTAAAAAGACAACCGCTCAGAATACGTGTCAAAATCCCCCTCATGAGGGTCGAATTCATCGATATGGCCGAAAGAGGTCATGGTCTAGATGTTTATCCTCGTCGCCATGGAAGGTATCTCGACAAACTACGATCAATTGTCGTACACGTTTATTCACTCTGCCGATACAGGCCCGATTCACCTCCGCGCCATCCGAGCTCGCACGTAGTGATACAATGCGGTCACGGTGTAGGGATACCATGCGGTCATGGTGTAGGGATACAACGGTGATTATTTGCACTTCATACATGACAGGAGCTATGACGTTTTGAAGCGTAAACCTTTAAAACCTAGCTCCTTCTTCATTTTTGATCACATCGAATGGAAACTTCACAATTATGTTCCCTATGTGGGCATGCTAAAATGACCTTTTGGAATTTGTAATAGCTCACATGGAATTGCAGTGATAAATAATTAAACGAAAATATTTAAAAATAATTATATCTCTTGAACCGCTTCATTGATCGACGTGAAACCTTATAGTAAAGTAGAAGTCATGAAGTGGAACAAGTGTGCACAATTTAAAGATGATTGGATGTATGGTCTGGAAGCTAGAGGTTGTTATTGTGTGAAGAAGAAGAAACTCCGCATGAGCATCTCAGGCTATTGTCAATGATTCCAGCACTGGGATTTTTCAGGGTTATTTTCTTTAACAATAATTTTCTCTGCAATGGTTTGACCGATGAAAAGGAAATTTTCATCATAGGAGCGCCTCGGCTTGTAGAATCTTTTAAAGCTAATTATGACGTCGTACATCACATGGTACGGGCGCCATATTGGAAAAAAACGAAAAACTTTACACCTCTATATCTCCAAAACCGCTGCACATAAAAAATTGAGACCTATCTCATTGTAAAGTACTCCCCATGCAGAATAACATATGTGAATGATGATGTCACAGGTACTTCCGTTATGACGTCATAATTCGACAAGTATAAAAACTTCATCCGATCAGGATGAAATTTCTTAGGTATCATCTTTCTGAAGAATTCTTGAGTATAAATTGATGCAGATAAAAAGTTATGACGTCGTAGGTCACATGGTTCGGCCGCCATATTGTTTTAAATGAAAAGCCAAAAAAATACATCTCAAATGGGATAAATTTTGACTGAATTACCTCAGGTGGCGAGTGGGTAATTATTACATTTTTCACTTGGCGCGATTCCTGCAAGCTGGCCATATGTGCTTGTCTTAGCTCAGATTTGAATTCTATTTTCGCTTTTCATGGAATGTTTGGGGTTGTGCAACCAATGATAACTTTTAATTGGTCCAAATCGGTCAAACAGCCACTGAAATGCCCCGACGGTACAAGAACCATGGCTATGTGTTGTGATGTGTTGCATTTCCTGCACACATAAATATGTGCAGGAAGTGTGTGTGTGTGTGTGTGTGTGTGTGTGTGTGTGTGTGTGTGTGTGTGTGTGTGTGTGTAAAAAAACAGTGAAAGGGGGTTGTATGAAAGCGGGACAGCGGAGGAAACCGGTCGTCACTGCCAGCAGTTATAAAATGGCAGTTCTAGTTAGAATTGAAATGAAATGTTTGATGTGTAATTGGCATAACACTGGACCGATTGGGCACTTCCAATCTGCACGGTATCGCGGCATTGGCGAGTGATCCGGCAGGGCGTCTTCAAACAGTTGACCGTTACAGTCACGTTAAGATGACTCTCCGGATTCAAACCAGGCAACTGGAGCGACCAGCGACCACAACAGATGAATGTTTAAATTGTACCATGCTGCAATTAACAATCCTATTGAGATCAATCCTCTATTAATTAATTTTTGAATTAAGTGGAAGTGAAGATTATCTATCTATAATTCCAGTAATCTCTGTGTGTGTGTGTGTGTGTGTGTGTGTGTGTGTGTGTGTGTGTGTGTGTGTGTGTGTGTGTGTGTATGTGTGTATGTCTGTGTGTTTGTCTGTGACCGCTGTTTCTCGACAACCACGGGTCCGATATACTTGAAACTTGCCAGGTATATTGCTGGGGACCCGAGGATGTGCCTTTTCAAGGTTTCATATTAATCGGACAAGTAGTTACCGAGCTATGTCCAAAAAACGATTCAACCAATCAGAGAGCAGCGAGTTATCACGTGTGCCGAACGTGGCGAACAGACTCTGCCTCGGACGGCACATTTGAGAGCGTATTCATTTATTTCACGTTGGCAAACTATGTTGCCGCTATGTTGGCGTTAAACTATGTTTTAAAACTAATTAAAACTAATTAGCGATTCTTTCGCTTTCCTGCGCGTTTGTGCACGCTATGGCGATTTCTTTACCAAACTCCGCAAGCCGTTCGCTTTGGACCAAACCATTTCATGTAAATAGAGGGGGGGGGGGGGGGGGGATTGTCACCGTACTCGCAAGCCGTTCGCTTTGGACCAAACCATTTCATGTAAATAGAGGGGGGGGGATATAATTTTAGATATAGATATAGTACGGGCATGCCCTAGTAATAGATAAAATAGCCAAGACTTAATTTTTGAAATTCAATTTCGTTTTGCTTTGCCTTGAAACATTTATTTGAAATCTCAATCTGACCATCCATCTTCCTGTCTTGCACTTCTATTTTCAAAATGCAGGAAGCAGCTCACCTGGTGCATGGCCACAAGTAGCACACGTACGTACACAAACACCATAAGCGCAAGTGGTGCGTAGAATGCAGTTATCGACATGCCAATAATGTATGATGGTTTGGTGATGAAATGACACATCTCCGGGTTTTCATAGCATGCGGCCAACTGGAAGAATGAAACAAATGCAAAGTTTCAGAGATGGTGCATTATTTAGACGAGTGAGGGACCCGTGCTACGCACGGGTGGGAGGCCAGAAGCAAACAGACAATGCAGAAACGGCGAATGCTAAAGCATTAAACCAATAAATTCTACATTCCTGTAGCACCTTCAGTCGCATGTCAGACATGGACAGCAAGTTCGTGAAGGACTTCCAGGAAAAACGTACCCGTTGGCAAACAAACGGGTACATTTGTTCCATACCCATTCAATGGCGAATCTGCATATGGCGATCCGCGAATTCACGTTTAGAAAGTAGAAACCATAACGGCATTTCATCATTCACTTGAACTCGATATCTCTTTTTTCATTCCAAACAGCATAACTCCAATCACAAATGAAATAACATTAATATAAAAAATAAACTTTTAACAACATTCGTGACATAAACAAATATTTAAATCCTGATGTGAAGTTCTGTACGGTTTGGTGAACACAATTACGAATTCAAAATCGTAATTGTATTCACTCAATTCCAATCATCAATTGATACTTTACCAAACGATTAACATGATTAACGTTTAACGATTTAACATTACGATTGAATGACGGTTGTATTTGGATATTATCAAACCCGCGCATTGCCGTCATCTGTCCACTTCCGCATTCACGGCAGGTTCATAATTGTCATCAAAATCTAAACAGTATTTGTAGAATTTCAATAAAGGCCACATCACTGTTCATATCGGTACATAAAAGCCACTGTTCATATCGGTTCATATCACCCTAAATATCGTTGCGATCGGTTGAGCCGTTTTTGCGGTACTTTCAAAATGACAGACGGACATTTGGTGAATTATAGTAAGACGAGTGGGGTCACCAGTGGGAATCCCACGGGCATGGACGTGTGTGACATTTCGACATATTGAGTTAGATGCTGCACCTGCACATTCAGTTTCACAAAATGGTTACTGCCAATTTATCAGATGTACAAATGATGTCATCCACACAATGTATTTACTTCTGATAACATGCGAATGCATGTGCGTGCACACCCACACACACATATACACATATACACACACACACACACACACACACACACACACACACACACACACACACACACACACACACACACACACACACACACACACACACACACACACACATAATACACACACATACACATACACACAAACACATCTCATTTTTTCATTTCTGTTACTCAGAATTCTGTTTCTCTCTCTTATTCACAGACACACACACACATACACACACACACACACACACACACACACACACACACACACACACACACACACACACACACACACACACACACACACACACACACACTGCATTCAGAAAGTATTCAGACCCCTTCACTTTTTTCACATTTTGTTATGTTGCAGCCTTATGCTTAAATCGTTTAAATTCTTTTTTTCCCTCATCAATCTACACTCAATACCCCATAATGACAAAGAGAAAACAGGATTTTAGAAAGTTTTGCAAATTTATTATAAAATAAAAAACTGAAATATCACATTTACATAAGTATTCATACCCTTTGCTCTGACACTTGAAATTTAGCTCAGGTGCCTCCCATTTCTCTTGATCATTTTTGAGATGTTTCTACACCTTGATTGGAGTTCACCTGTGGTAAATTCAATTGATTGGACATGATTTGGAAAGGCGCACACCTGTCTATATAAGGTCTCACAGCTGACAATGCATATCGGAGCAAAAACCAAGCCATGAGGTCGAAGGAACTGCCTGCAGAGCTCAGAGACAGGATTCTGTCGAGGCACAGATATGGGGAAGCCTACAAAAAAAATTCTGCTGCATTGAAGGTTCCCAAGAGCACAGTGGCCTCCATAGTTCTTAAATGGAAGAAGTTTCGATCAACCAGGACTCTTCCTAGAGCTGGCCGCCCGGCCTAACTGAGCAATCGGGGGAGAAGGGCCTTGGTAAGAGAGGTGACCAAGAACCCGATGGTCACTCTGGTTGAGCTCCAGAGATCCTGTGTGGAGATGGGAGAAACTTCCAGAAGGACAACCATCACTGCAACACTCCACCGATCTGGGCTTTATGGCAGAGTGGCAAGACGGAGGCCTCTCCTCAGTGACATACACATGAAAGCCCGCTTGCAGTTTGCAAAAAAGCACTTGACGGACTCTCAGACTGTGAGAAACAAGATTCTGTGGTCTGATGAAACCAAGATTGAACGGTTTGGCTTCCGTCTCGCCACTCTTGCCACCAGTTGAAATATAGCTGTGAGAGCAAGACACCGCGAGCCTAACAAAACAGGCCTCAAAGCTATGCGAGTTAATAAAATGGTGGATATTTGTTTATGAAGCCCCTCACATAATGGATGGAGCTACTCTCTACATGGAGTAAGCCACACCCCCAGACAGACAGACAGACAGAATCACCTCAACTCCTCAACGTCGGCTGACAGATCATCCAATGCATCAAAATGATTCTGGATGGAGATGTTATATCGGGCTGACAGCTCTGGGTCACGAATCATAGCTTCCATGTTCAAGCATCACCCATGTCTTGCTTGATCATGATATACAGATTGTAGGCAGATATCAGCTACAACTAGTCTCTGGTCAGTGTTTTCCGGAGCTTCAGCGCCTTCTAAAACCCGATATGATCTGAAAATTGAACGATCTTGAGATAAAATGTGATCAAGTTCTTTACGGGTGTAAGCATCATTATTAGAGATCCAGGTGAATGTGTGTAAAGCTCTCCTTCGGAACGAAGAACCCAGAACGGCTAGGTTATGGGAGGAGAAGAGGGAGATCGTATGAAGAGAGTTGTCATTTATATAGCCTGATCCGCAGTTCCCGATAACACTTTCGTATCCTGTACGATCTGTGCCAGAGGATGCGTTCAGGTCATCGAGAATCAAAAGTTGGTCATGTGGGGGGGGGGGGGGGGGGGGGGCCGATGCTACAAGAGACTCCAGTTGCTTGTCGAATGTGTCTTTCGCTGAACTTGCAGAGACCTCGGTAGGGGCGTATGTCACAATTGGAGAAAGAGTGCCATGTCGATGCTTTCGATGAGCCATAAGGAGACTGCCTGAAACAGAGAGCCATGACATCAGTGAGCAGCTCCTATTGCTTGCCAGTAGTAGAACTACTACATGGGTGTGCTGTGACTCTCCTGAATGGATGAAGGTGTAGGTACCCACTTGCTGCTGTCCACTGCCAGGTATTCTTGCTTTGGACAAGCCTGCTGCTGATATTCAGTCCTGTCATTTCACGTGCCATGGCTTCCGGATATCCTAATGGGGCTAATGATAATACGTTCAATGTAGCGATACACCTAGTATGTCGAAGATCAGGAATTGGGTGGAGCCGAGGATGCACCGCATCTCAGTCTACCACCTCCCCAAGAAGGGGTTTGGATGGTAGGCGTTATACTCGCTGGAGAACCAGCACCGGGTTGTCCTACGTGTCATCGATAGTCAGAGGCTCTAACCCTGGTGCCGTAAATATTTGCCATCATGATAGTTTGAGGGGGTTTAGGGGAGAGGTTGACCCTCACTACTTTGTTCCCTTAAAAACCCTTAAAAAAACATGTTTCCAGAACATATTTGATTTTGGATCTGGTAACCTTGGGAGTTTGTTTCACCGAGCTTCAATGAATACATTCTTGCAGTCTTTCTGCATGGTACCAGGGCAAACGGAACGGTTGACAGTTTGAAGGACAGAACGTATTTTAAGTCAGTGTCACATCCCTTTGCTGCGATGAGAAGTCGGCCAAACAATTCTCTGTCTGCTGATAGGGTGAGAACCATCTCATCAGCAGTCTTGAGCTTCTTCTTCTGCAGCATGGTGTACATCATCTTGATCTTCATATGGGGCAATGGTTCCCAGAAATTCACCTCATTTGTATTGAGTCTCTGTTCAATGAAAGATATCATTTGGTCTCTGCTAATGCTGTATGCTCCACGTAGTCTATTGGACACATCATGTGGTGCAACAACACCTGATGCAATGTTGAGCAGTTGGGTGTCACTTTCATCATTAATTTCAATGAAGAAAAGATTTGATATCATGCCAGACATGAATATTGTGCAGATCCAGATCAAATACATCAAGAATATTGTGCAGATTCAGATCAAATACATCAAGAATATTGTGCAGACCTTCATCTCACTGGACTCTGCATGGTGTGGGGTCTTTTGGACTTCCAACCTGATCCAATATCACATATATCTCGGAGGCTCTGTGTGATGGCATCTCGTTCGTTACTGGTCACAGACTTTTTATGTGGTGTGGTTTGAAGACCCTTTTTTAAGGCTCGTACAGAACCTGCTCCTGGACTAAAGGTCCGGACACAGATCTGGCCTGCCAGTGGGATACAAAACGTACCTGGATCAGGACCTGAACGAAAATAGAATCGGCTTTTTCTTGTCACCTTCCTAACTCTTCCACAACCTTTTGAGATATCCTGCTGACAGGGAGACAAACAAACAGACAAACAAATAGGGGTGAAAACATAACCTTCGGTGGACGAGGTACAGATGTACATGCTGTTTCCTTGCTTGACATTCAGCATTTAAAAGGACAGAGCAAGGACAAACAATGTTGGGAAGGCAATGGCAAACCACACACGTCACAAACCGGGCATAACCCTTTGCCAAGAAACTGCTTCAGCAGCAACGCTATGTAAAAGTGCAGTACAGGTACATCAGAATGAAAAAACTGGATAACAAGGAAAGATACATTCAAAGTATACCGCCCCCATGCCAAATAATTAAATATCCCACAGCGCGGCATTGCCAGGGCGCCTCCGGCGCCCGGCAATACCGCAGTCATAGAGAGTGCATTGGGAGAGAGAGGTGTACAATAATTGTTGATTAATTGCATAATTAAAATCAATAAAAGATTATCATAAAATATTTTCTGAATCAATTGGCTAATAGCATAACTAAACCACTAGTGCTTCATCCGTAGATGTATCTTTTAGAAATGTAATTAAATAAGTCATTAATAAAAATTAAATAATTAATTGATTAATCAATAAATAATTAATCAATGAAATGATTATTCAATAAATCAAAAATATCCTTTATGGCCACGTCACCTGGTCACTGTCATGTCCAAATATTAGTTTCCTAGCTCAAAAGGTGCCTGAGATATTGCCCAGATGAGAAAGAAAATAAATAAATGATTAATAATGAAAATAAATGAATAATAATCATAAAAAAATTAAATAGTTAATCAATTGGCTAATAGAATACAGAAACCACCACCATTTCATCAGAATCTGTAACTTAAAAAAAATAAAAATATATAGTCATTCATCAAATAATTAAATAATTAATAGATTAATTAATGAATTGATTAATCAATAAATCAAAAATAGCCTTTGCAGCCAAATCATTTGGTCATTGGCATGTCCAAATATCAGCTTCCTAGCTCAAAAGGTGCCAGAGATAATGCCCAGAAGAGAAAGGAAATATATAAGTACTTAATTAATCGCTAATAATGAAATAACTCATCAATTAATTGATTAAGCAAAAAACAAAAAATAGCGTTTTTGACAAAGGACTTGCTCACTATTGTGCCGAAATTTCAGCTTCCGAGCTCAAAGAATGGCTGAGATATCGCCCGGACAAACAAGAAAGAAAGAAAGAAAACAAGAAAGAAAACAAGTCCACATACATTCAAAGTACACCGCCCCCATGCCAAATAATAAAATATCTTACGCCTCAGGCGCCCGGCAATACCGCAGTGCAGCTCATAGAGGCTGCATTGGGAGGGAGAGGTGTACACAAATTGATTGATTAATTGTGTAATTAAAATCAATAAAAGATTATCACAAAATATTTTCTTAATCAATTATTGGCTAATAGCATAACTAAACCACCAGTGCTTCATCCGAAGATGTATCTTTTAGAAATTTAATTAAATAAGTCATTTAAAAAAAATTAAATAATTAATAGATTAATCAATAAATAATTAATCAATTAATCAATAAATAATTAAGCCATTAAATGATTAATCAATAAATCAAAAATATCCTTGATAGCCACATCACTTGGTCACTGTCATGTCCAAATATTAGTTTCCCAGCTCAAAAGGTGCCTGAGATATTGGCCAAATGAGAAATAAATAAATAAATGATTAATAATGAAAATAAATAAATAATAATCATGAAAAAATTAAATTATTAATCAATTCGGTCACAGAACACATAAACCACCACCATTTCATCAGAATCTGCAACAGTTTTTTTTTTCTTCTAGTAATTCATTGAATAATTAAATAATTAATCGATTAATTGATTGATCAATAAATCCAAAATATCCTTGATAGTCACATCACTTGGTCACTCATGTCCAAATATTAGCTTCCGAGCTCAAAAGGTGCCTGAGATATTGACCAAATGAAAAAGAAAATAAATGATTAATAATGAAAATAAATAAATTATAATCATAAAAAAATTAAATTATTAATCAATTCGGTCAGAGAACACATAAACCACCACCATTTCATCAGAATCTGTAACTAAAAAAAAAAAAAAAAAAAAAAATTAGTCATTAATCAAATAATTAAAAAATTAATCGACTAATTGATTAATTGATTAATTAATAAATCAAAAATAGCCTTTGCAGCCAAATCACCTGGTCATTGGCATGTCCAAATATCAGCTTTCTAACTCAAAAGGTGCCTGAGTTAATCGTCAGAAGAGAAAGGAAATTTGATTAATTAAATAAGTACTTAATTAATCGCTCATAATTAAACTCCTCAATTAATTGATTATTCAAAAAACAAAAAATACAGTTTTTGACAAAGGACTTGCTCACTACTGTGCCAACATTTCAGCTTCCTCGCTCAAAGGATGGCTGAGATATCGTCCGGACAAACAAACAAGAAAACAAGAAAGAAAACAAACAAGTACAGATACATTCAAAGTATACCGCCCCCATGCCAAATAATTAAATATCCTACAGCGCGGCATTGCCGGGGCGCCTCTGGCGCCCGGCAATACCGCAGTGCAGCTCATAGAGGCTGCATTGGGAGGGAAAGGTGCACACTAATTGATTGATTAATTGTATAATTAAAATCAATAAAAGATTATCACAAAATATTTTCTGAATCAATTGGCTAATAGCATAACTAAACCACTCGTGCTTCATCTGAAGATGTATCTTTTAGAAATTTAATTAAATAACTCATTAAGAAAAAAAATAAAAATTAATTGAATTATCAATAATTAATTAATCGATTAATCAATAAATAATTAATCGATTAAATGATTAATCAATAAATCAAAAATATCCTTGATAGCCACATCACTTGGTCAATGTCATGTCCAAATATTAGCTTTCCAGCTTTTAAGGTGCCTGAGATATTGGCCAAATGAGAAAGAAAATAAATAAATGATTAATAATGAAAATAAATAAATAATAATCATGAAAAAATTAAATCATTAATCAATTCGGTCACAGAACACAGAAACCACCATCATTTCATCAGAATTTGTAACTTAAAAAAAATTTTTTTTAGTCATTAATCGAATAATTAAATAATTAATCGATTAATTGATTAATTAATAAATCAAAAATAGCCTTTGCGGCCAGATCACCTGGTCATTGGCATGTCCAAATATCAGCTTCCTAACTCAAAAGGTGCCTGAGTTAATGGTCAGAAGAGAAAGGAAATTTGATTAATTAAATAAGTACTTAATTAATCGCTAATAATTAATTAAATAACTCCTCAATTAATTGATTAATCAAAAAAATACAGTTTTTGACAAAGGACTTGCTCACTATTGTGCCGAAAGTTCAGCTTCCTAGCTCAAAGGATGGCTGAGATATCGCCCGGACAAACAAACAAGAAAACAAACAAGTGCAGATACATTCAAAGTACACCGCCCCCATGCCAAATAATTAAATATCCTACAGCGCGGTATTGCCGGGGCGCCTCCGGTGCCCGGCAATACAGCAGTGCACCTCATAGAGGCTGCATTGGGAGGGAGAGGTGTACGCTAATTGATTGATTAATTGTATAATTAAAATCAATAAAAGATTATCACAAAATATTTTCTTAATCAATAATTGGCTAATAGCATAACTAAACCACAAGTGCTTCATCCGAAGATGTATCTTTTAGGAATTTAATTAAATAAGTCCTAAAATTTTTTTTAAATAATAAATTGATTAATCAATAATGAATCAATGAATCAATAAATAATTAATCGATTAAATGATTAATCAATAAATCAAAAATATCCTTGATAGCCACATCACTTGGTCACTGTCATGTCCAAATATTAGCTTCCGAGCTCAAAAGGTGCCTGAGATATTGGCCAAATGAGAAAGAAAATAAATAAATGATTAATAATGAAAATAAATAAATAATAATCATCAAAAATTAAATTATTAATCAATTCGGTCAGAGAACACATAAACCACCACCATTTCATCAGATTCTGTAACTTTAAAAAAAAAAAGTTTTTGTCATTAATCAAATAATTAAATAGTTAATCGATTAATTGATTAATTGATTAATTAATAAATCAAAAATAGCATTTGCAGCCAAATCACCTGGTCATTGGCATGTCCAAATATCAGCTTCCTAACTCAAAAGGTGCCTGAGTTAATGGTCAGAAGAGAAAGGAAATTTGATTAACTAAATAAGTACTTAATTAATCGCTAATAATTAAATAATTCCTCAATTATTTGATTAATCAAAAAAAAAAAATACCATTTTTGACAAAGGACTTGCTCACTATTGTGCCGAAATTTCAGCTTCCAAGCTCAAAGGATGGGTGAGATATCGCCCGGACAAACAAACAAGAAAGAAAGAAAACAAACAAACAGAGTGAAAACTGAGTACTCCCTTTCAGCATGCGTTACTGCCGAGCCCCCTTCGGTGCCCGGCAATGACGATTTGCAATGCCTGGAGATGGCATAGGAAAGGTGCGGTGTACAACAAGAAAGCAAGAAAACAAACAACCAGAGTAAAAACTGAGTACTCCCTTTCAGCGTGCGTCACTGCCGAGCCCCCTTCGGTGCCCAGCAATGACGATTTGCAATGCCTGGAGATGGCATAGGAAAGGTGCGGTGTACAACAAGAAAGAAAACAACCAGAGTGAAAACTGAGTACTCCCTTTCAGCGTGCGTCACTGCCGAGCCCCCTTCGGTGCCCGGCAATGACGATTTGCAATGCCTGGAGATGTCATAGGAAAGGTGCGGTGTACAACAACCAGAGTGAAAACTGAGTACTCCCTTTCCGCGTGCGTCAATGCCAAGCCCCCTTCGGTGCCTGGCAATGACGATTTGCAATGCCTGCAGATGGCATAGGAAAGGTGTGGTGTACAATATCCTTTATAGCCACATCACCTAGTCACTGTCATGTCCAAATATTAGCTTCCGAGCTCAAAAGGTGCCTGAGATATTGCCCAGATGAGAGAAAATAAATAAATGATAAATAATGAAAAGAAATACACAATAATCATAAAAAAATTAAATAGTTAATCAATTGGCTCATAGAATACATAAACCACCACCATTTCATCCGAATCTGTAACTTAAAAAATTAATTAATTAGGTCATTCATCGAATAATTAAGCGATTAAATGATTAATCAATAAATCAAAAATAGCCTTGATAGCCACATCACTTGGTCGCTCATGTCCAAATATTAGCTTCCGAGCTCAAAAGGTGCCTGAGATATTGGCCAAATGAGAAAGAAAATAAATAAATGATTAATAATGAAAATAAATAAATAATAATCATTAAAAATTAAATTATTAATCAATTCGGTCATAGAACACATAAACCACCACCATTTCATCAGAATCTGTAACTTAAAAAAAAAATTTTTTAGTCATTAATTGAATAATTAAATAATTAATCGATTAATTGATTAATTGATTCATTAATAAATCAAAAATAGCCTTTGCAGCCAAATCACCTGGTCATTGGCATGTCCAAATATGAGCTTCCTAACTCAAAAGGTGCCTGAGTTAATGGTCAGAAGAGAAAGGAAATTTGATTAATTAAATAAGTACTTAATTAATCGCTAATAATTAAATAACTCCTCAATTAATTGATTAATCAATAAATCAAAAATATATTTTACAGTCAAATCACTTGGTCATTGGCATGTCCAAATATCAGCTTCCTAGCTCAAAAGGTGCCTTCGATAATGCCTGGAAAAGAAAGGAAATCTATTAGTACTTAATTAATCGCTAATAATTAAATAACTAATCAATTAATTGATTAATAAATAAATCAAATATATATTTTACAGCCAAAACACTTGGTCATTTGCATGTCCAAATATCAGCTTCCTAACTCAAAAGGTGCCTGAGATAATGGCCAGAAGAGAAAGGAAAGGTATCAGTTCTTAATTCATCGCTAATAAGTAAATAACTCCTCAATTAATATTGATTAATCAAAAAACAAAAAATACTGTTTTTGACAAAGGACTTGCTCACTACTGTGCCGAAATTTCAGCTTCCTAGCTCAAAGGATGGCTGAGATATCGCCCAGCCAAACAAACAAACAAGAAAACAAGAAAGAAAACAAACAACCAGAGTGAAAACTGAGTACTCCCTTTCAGCGTGCGTCACTGCCGAGCCCCCTTCGGTGCCCGGCAATGACGATTTGCAATGCCTGGAGATGGCATAGGAAAGGTGCGATGTACAACAAGAAAGCAAGAAAGAAAACAACCAGAGTGAAAACTGAGTACTCCCTTTCAGCGTGCGTCACTGCCGAGCCCCCTTCGGTGCCCGGCAATGACGATTTGCAATGCCTGGAGATGGCATAGGAAAGGAGCTGTGCTCAACATTTTCAGTATATTTTTATTAATCAGTTGTTTAATTAGTAAGGAAACATCTAGCTCTACTTATATATTGAATATAAAACATCAGTGTTTTCTGGACTGTTGAGGATATTTTATCTAATTCCAAGAACATTTTGAACTCTGATGACCTTTTTAATGTCCCAAGTGTTGTCATCGCTTGCACTAGTAGAACATTATCATTCACGTGGTATTTATTCTCTTAAATTACTTTTGCCGAATCGTACAATACTCTTTGCAAGCATTACAAAGCCATTTCCAGCCGAGTTTTGTGCAGGTTTTATTTATTTATTTATTTTCGTTTTTTGAAATTAGAGAAATGATTGGTTGATCCATATTTGTTACCACAGGAAAAAAATGTAGGCATTTCTTTTGTAGAATGCATATATACATATATATATGTAGTAGTGTATGTCTGTACTTATCTCTGATGTTACAAACTTATCCAAATGTCTACTCTGCTCCAAAGATTCGGTGCTGCTGCGATAGCTCGCTGCAAGAGCGGACGCTGCAAGGCAGTATTCTGGGGTCATGCAAAACAGTTGTTTGGGCCCCCAAGATTAATTTTTGAATGACACTTAGTGCGAAAGAAAAGTTTGACAAAACAAGCACTTGTGCATAAATATGCAAAATAATAACGAGACCGTCAATTTAAAACAGATACACCAGGTTACGAACCAGACACTGTTACACATTGTGTTGCAGAGTACAGAATATACATTAAAGCCCAAGCATCATGGAATGTTAAATATGTCAAGTATATAATTATCCGTGTCATTTACCAGACGATTTTTGCCGAGTTAAACAAGTGGTCACTTCAGCCGGATGATCCAAAATAGAGATAGCGGGACGTTCGGACCGACCAAGTCAATTCACACCCTCTTCAATTGGACCCTATTTCTGCATAAGATTCAAAAAATGTGTACCACCTTTAGAGGCCATTTTTCCCCGCAGAGCAGGGGTTGGCCTTTTTCAGGCATCGTGGTCCCCTTTTTGAAGCGGTGTTTTATGGTCGGATGCCCTTCCTGCCGCCAACCCTGTTAGTCGCCTCTTGCGACACACAGGGAATTGCGAGTGAACTGGTACTTAATTTGCCGACCTCGGAGAGATGACAGGCTGAGTCAACCCCTCTGGCGTTAATTCAGCGATCGACCGGGATTCGAGCCCGGGATACTAGGATCCCAAGGCGGCACCCTAGCCGCTAAGCCAACACCAGGCTTATTCCCCCCCAAAAAACAAAAAAACAAAAAAACAAAAAAAAAAACAGGTGAAGATTGTTAATAATTTTTTTCTGGACAAAGGATAAAACCCAGCTTTTTGTAACGCACATTTATGGTTGACAATTCTCTGAAAGTCTGAAAATGTAGCTTGAACAGCAGTAAGTGTTTGTTGAAAGCAGGTAAAATGTTTAATGTTTAACAGCAAGAAATGACTATGCTTTATTTTTTCGGTAATTAAATATACGTTCTAAAATCGCATTCCTCTCCGATTTCTGAAAACGTAAACTTTTTCCTTTTTTTTTTTAAGCACGGGCCCCTTGATGCCCTGGACCCTCAGTGGCTGCCCGCCTGCTCGGTCCGCCCCTGGCTCCCCTTGAAATTTTTAACATTCACTAAGTAATTCCGGCGGACGGGGCTCCTGTTTAGCGTCCATCCGAGGGATAGCACACACATTGATGAATCATCCTGGTTGGTATTCTAGATGAGTCAGGATTCGAACCCAGGCTAGACAGCTATAAGAAGCGAGTTTGTGTACATCTAGGCCATCCTGCCAGGCCGCATATGCTGAAACATTACGATTACATAAAACTCAACCCCAATTAATGTGGGTGGAGGCACTGTTGTCTCGAAGCAGACGAGTTCACCCATCCCAGAGATTTTTCTTCTGTGAAGAGACAACTTTTTGCATTTGTCTTGTTCCAATCCAAGGGACTGGTTGTTCTGCTTTTGTTTTCTTTGTGTAACCCCCACCTCGAGTGGCCTTGTGGCTTTGTGGCGGAAAATATCCCATAAAGAAAAAAACAATTATTTATGAGATTTTCCTTCGAAAGGAAAACTGCTAATTAATAAATTGATTGATAAACTTATTATTGATCATATTGAAAAAGTTGATTCATGGTATGAGAAGTAGATAATTTGTCACATTACCCCGGGTCCATCGATTAACCACCAATCCATAAGGATTGGAACGAAGCAGATGGCGGCGGAGACGATCCAGATGATCAGCGTCACAGACCGGGCACGATGCCTGGTCATGAGCGTTGGGTAGCGCAGCGGAGTCGTCACAGCCATGTAACGATCCACGGCGATGGCGCACAGGCTCTGAATGCTTGTTGTGACACATAGCCAGTCGATGGAGTAAAGGATCTTGCTCGGCCAGCGACTCATACCCGCAGAGCCTGAGAACATGAGAGGGGCACTGGCCGGGACCACAATCGCCCCCACAATGAGATCCGCGCATGCGAGGGATGCAATGAACACGCTCGAAATTTCACTTTTGAGTTTCGGTGATGTCATGAGGGCCAGAAGAACCAGAATGTTCCCCATTACAATGACCAAGGATAATATAATGATGGTCACACCAAGAGGGATGTTTCCCTGACCATCGCCTATAAACCCAGGATTATCCGAATTGTTCATCTCCTGCAAATCTCTACTTATGTGGCCTTGTGTTTAACACCTTTACCACTGCACGTTAAACAGAAAGACTAATTATAATGTACAAATATACTCATCTGTCTACCACTCGCTGTTCGAATCGGCTCACTGCTCTCCACGACATCCATTTAAAAGACTCGCTGTGGGGTGAAGAGTCACCTATTAATGGCTCTCTGAAGAGTGTAAAGTCACCTTAATCTCAGAGCAATTAGGCGAGAAGCCAGTGACAGCAATCAAGATCAAGAATATGGCTTCGGGCACATCCCATTGGGAGGAGACATGACTTGGGAAAGTTGATCAGGGAGACAATCAAGAAAGCTCCTCAATTAATTTCGTGTAATTGCATTAGTTCACTGGAGCTTCCAGGGAAGCAGAACTCAACTGAACTGACTGGACAACTTTAAAGTAGGTCAGTTGGCGGCCATTTTGTGACGGATCGAGTTGGAATGCAATAACAACCTACCTTGTGTGGTAAGGGTTAAACATTCTAAGTTTGATCAAAATCTGTTAATATTTGTGGACGCTAGAGTGTTCACGTCGTTTTCATGACCAAAAACAAAATGGTCGCCTAAGTCCGCCATTTTTCAACGGATCGGGCTGAAATATAATACCAACCTGGTCCTTGGGGTAAGGATGCTGCATGTCAAGTTTCATCAGAATCGGTTGATATTTGTGGACGCTGGAGTGTTAACGTCGAAAAGTTAACGGACGACAGACGACGACGACAGACGACGGACGCCAGAAGGTTCAGTATGTGATGAACTCAACTGGACTACTGTCCAGTTGAGTTAAAAATAGAGCAATGCGATCACAATGGTGGATGCCCTGTTCATTGTCCTAAAAATAAACAAGTTTGATTTAAATCCCTTTAGCTGTTTTCAGGTATCACATTTTCACCAGCCATGACAGGTTTCACATCGATCGGTGAAGCAGTTTCAGAGAAGGGATTAAAAAAAATAAACATTTTTGGTTGCTATACCACTTCACCTATGATGTCATCATTATCATGCTTTTATTTCCCATTGGGAGTACTTGACAATGTGCCAACTTCAAATTTTTCCATTCAGCAGTTTCCGAGAAATAATTTTTTAATTATTTGCTTTTAATCCAAGATGTCTGCCATAACACGTAACCTATGATGTCGCAATGATCATAAAAACATTCTGCATGGGTGTCACTCCTACCCTGAAAGTTTTGTCTCAATCGGACATATGGTTGCTGAGACAAACGAGGTTTAGCCCGTACGGACGGACGGACAACCTGAAAACATAATGTCTCCGGCGACTTTGTTCTGGAAGCATAAAAATTGATTGCTATCATCATCATCATCATCATCATCATTTTCTAAGATTTAATTATGAATGGGATTTGGGTAAGGTCACATAGTTTGCACAATAGTAATACATTAGAATTCTAGAAGATGGTAGTAAAAGTTGCTGTTACGTTTCCGGACTCAGGATAAAAGAAGTAACGGATGGCATGGGACAACCCATGACGACGATGACGACTACTACTGATGACGATGACGGACGACGACGAAGGACGATGGAGAGCATTGAGGCATAAGGCTATGTTCCTTTTCAGTAGCGGACTGGGACTTAAAACCGGCCCGGGCATCCTTCACCTAGGTCGGTTCATTATTCATTAATATGTTGCTTATCTGAGAAAATAGACAAAATGCTTGAAAAAAAAAACTAAATAAATCCACTAAAAATTAAATTTATTTTCAGTAACACAAGCACATGTCATGTCTAAGAGAGTAGGTGCCTGCGCAGTTCGCTGCTTCTGGCAGCCACGCCATCAATGATATCCTTCGTGTCAAGTTTGGCCAGGATCCCTTTTTCCACAGAGATCAACATGAACGCCTCAAGATGTTCTTGTGTCATTGTACTTCGCAGACAGCTTTTGATTCTCTTCAAAGCAGAGAAAGACCGTTCACATGCCACTTGTGACACAGGCAGCGTTAGCAGCAGCTTGTAGGCAAGCCCAATGCTCTTGTAGGCATCAGTGAAGAGGTTCAACTTGAGGAGCACCTTGTAGCAGCAGAGACGACAGGCTTTACATGACTTACATGTACTTGACAGAGTCTTCCTGTCCTGTTCAGACTCACTGTCCTCCTGCACTGTATAAGCATCTGATACTGATTGTTTCAGTGTTGACCATTGTTCTCCAAGGCTTCACAGTTCTTTTCGTAGTTGTTCCGCAGTGACACCATCATCAAATCTCAGCAAATGTTTATGCAGCTCTTCCATAGCTCCCAATGGCACTTGATCAAAGTTCCTTGGGTGAAGAAGTGAGAGATCAGCATACAATGTTGATGTTGCTGATCTGTCATACCGCTGCTCAATGCTGCTCACAATAGTGTCCACTATTCGGTTGTACCAATTTACACAATAGTGTCCAATTTAGCATCGTAAGTCAGTTTGCGACGTTGTTATCAATACTAGATCAGTAATCAGTAGACCTATCTAAACTTACTAGGCCTATCGGCTCAAAATCCTTTCCACTGTTGATTTGGTAGTTTTTACAATGAAGGAAACACATATCGGGAGTACATACGACATAGCGATTGTGAATGTGACAGCTCTGAGGTGTCTTTTGCTTCGCATCGCAGTGACGGTGAGCACCAATATGGCGGCTGTAAAATTAAAATCTGGCTTCAAGCCCCCTCACCACCCAAAGCCTTCAACCAGACATATTAATACGCTCCTCCCCCTTCATTCCCGTTCTTCAAAGCAAAGCGGTAAAAATTGTTGTATCACGTATATATACACAAAGAATTAAGTTAAGCACCCCCCCCCCCCCCCGTTTTTTTACAACCTCGCACATTACAAGTTTGTTGTCGTCAAAACAGTGTAATATACCCATGATATTGCTATATTTTCTGGAGAAGTGATATTATGGTCACATAAAAACATAACAATCATGCCGTTTTCAATATTTTATTCTGAATAATTTAAGGTGAAATTTTTTGGGAATTTTAGGCATATTTTCACCTCAATTTAAGTATGGAGCTATAGGTCCATCACGGACAGTGTGGATGACGTTTATGTTTTCTAACGTACAGTCATTGTTCTGAGAAGACCTCTAGCGATCTTTGCGTCAATAACGTGTGTAGGACCCACGTGATCGGATCACTGACGCAACCAATCACTTTTTTTCACTTTGATCACTCAATTTCATCAATGGATAATTGCTAATGTCATACCAATCATTATTTGATCTCACATACCTTAGAATATATGCCAATGTATACATATACACAAAGAATATATATTAGGGGGTGCCTACCTTAATTCGTTGTGTAGGGGTGCTTAACTTAATTCTTTGTGTATATATGTTGTATCATATATTAAGACTTAAGAGCAACGGTACCCGCCCTAAGGGCGGGGCTTCAATTGGGAGACACGATTTATATAAACATCCGTTCAACATCACACGCAAATCATCAAAATCTAAACAGTATTTTTAGAATTTCAATAAAAAAACCACATCACTGTTCATATCGGTAAATATTATTCCATCGTGTTTCAAATCGTGATATTGTAGGAGTTGCGGATGACGAGAGGGCGAGACACTTCTCAGCTTGTTCAAAGCTCCTTTATTCCAACAGGACTAACTCGCGACCGGAACGCATGCATCTTTTATAACACAAAATCACTCTTAAGGGGGCGTGGCTCCAACAACCGAACACACGCCACGCCCATACCATCAATAGCCCCACTGGTCCCGTGCCTGTGGATTATGTCCCAATAGGGTAACCCCCACATGCGCCCCCCCAGAATTCACTCGCACGAGCAATGTCAGTTTTCGGGGGGCCTTAACCACCCGGTCGAAACGACTGATGACCCAAGCAGGGACTGTTAGCGGCTTGGCAGTGGGCGGGCCAACCGGGGACTTACCCGACGGGGGACGGCCCCGCCGTAGGGGTTGAGCCAACCGAGGGGGCTGGTCTAGGTCCAAGTGAGCCGGCTTGAGGCGGTCCACCAAAAGGTGGCCCGGTTTGCCGCCGATGTCGACCACGAAGGACTTGTCCCCGGCCTCCAGAACACGGAAAGGCCCATTGTAAGGCGGCCGAAGCGGCCCCCGGTGTGCGTCATGGCGAACAAAGACGTACTCCGCTGTACGTAGATCCGGCGGGACGTGGGCCTGAGGTAAACCATGTTGCGATGTGGGCACTGGTGCAAACATCTTGGCATTCTCCCGGAGAACCGACCGCTGACGGGCAGCGGACCAGGGGCTTGTGGCATCAGGCATGAACTCCCCGGGAACCCACAGCGGCTAGCCATTGGTGAGCTCTGCGAATGAGGACTGGAGGTCTTCCTTACGGGCTATCCTGAGGCCCAACATGACCCACGGGAGTCTGTCGGCCCAACCATCATCCCGGAGGCTGGCCTTGAGAGCAGCTTTCATAGAGCGATGGAACCTCTCACACAATCCATTAGCCTGGTGATGATATGCAGTCGTGTGATGGAGCTTTACCCCCAACCCCTGGGCGACAGCACCCCAGAGCTCTGAAGTGAACTGGGGCCTCCTGTCCGAAGAGATGTCCAAGGGGCAACCCAAGTGCCGATGAATGCCCAGGCCACATCGGCGGACGTTGTAGATGTGAGTGGGACGGCCTCTGGCCAACCATCGTGAGGAGGTGGGTGAATCCCCACGAGGGGGGGGGGGGGGAGGGGCCCTACCAGGTCCACGTTAAAATGGTCAAACCGTCACTCGGGTACTGTGAATGGCGCCAATGGGGCCTGGGTATGGCGATGCACCTTCGAGCGTTGGCACTCAACGCAGGTGTTGGCCCAGTCGCGCACATCCTTCCTGAGCCCGTGCCAGACGAACTTCGCCGCCACCAACTTTTGTGACGCCTTCCTGCCTGGGTGAGAAAGACCATGGACGGCATCGAACACCAGCCTTCTCCAGCTGGTGGGTACGAAGGGGCGAGGCTGTCCCAAAGATATGTCGCACAGTAGCGTGGTGCCCGTGTCCTTGAACGGCATATCAGACAGTCGAAGCCCCGTGACCGCCGCCCTGCAGGCCTGGATATCCGGGTCAGAGATCTTATCGGCCGGCATGCAGGCGTAGTCGATGCCAAGGTGAACCGCGCCAGCTAAGGACCGGGGGAGACAATCGGCGACCGTATTATCCTTCCCAGTCTCCACTTTAGATGGCAGTGGAACGGCCCCCTCCCTCGTGATGCAGTGGCCGAGAAAGTCAATTGAGGCCACCCTGACCAAGCACTTGGCCGGGTTAATGATCAGGCCATGCTGACTGAGGCGTTCAAAGAGCGCTCTGAGGTGAAGCATGTGCTCCGTCCTGGAAGCGCTGGCGATGAGAATATCGTCCAGGTAGACAAACAGAAATGGCAAATCCCGCAACACGCTGTCCATCAGGCGCTGGAAAGCCTGGGCCGCTTTCTTGAGCCCAAAATGCATACGGAGGAATTCGAAAAGTCCGAACGGTGTAATCACCGCGGTCTTAGGAACGTCCTGCGGCCGGACGGGGACCTGGTGGTAACCACAAACGAGGTCCACTTTAGAAAAAAAAAACTTCACAGGCCAAGCGGGCGGAAAAATCCTGGATGTGCGGGATTGGGTAGCGGTCGGGGGTAGTGGCGTCGTTAAGGCGGCGATAATCCCCGCACGGGCACCAACCGCCACCCGGCTTTGGCGCAATGTGGAGAGGCGAGGCCCACCGGCTGTCGGACCGTCGCACGATGCCAAGACGCTCCAACGTGTCGAACTCCACCTTTGCGATAGCGAGTTTCGCCGGGTCGAGGCGTCGATCCTGGGCGTAGACAAGCGGGCCGGTGGTCGGAATGTGATGCTTCACCCCGTGCTTGATGGCAACGGCCGAAAAGGTGGGCCGTGTAAGAGCCGGGAACTCGGTGAGGAGGCGGGCAAACTCATCAGAGGTCGAGAGCGTGCACGCAAACCTCGTCGAAGCGGACCAGCACAGCGAGCATGGAAGACAACTGAATGTCTCCACATTAATGAGCCGCCGATTTTTAACATCCACCAATAGGCCGTTGGCGCAGAGGAAATCAGCGCCCAGCAAGCGGGTGGACACCCTCGCCGTGCCAAAATCCCATGTAAACCGCTGCCCGCCAAAGCACAGTGCCACGGTCCGTTTGCCAAAAGTCTGAATAGCACTGCCGTTGGCGGCTTCCAGGGTGGGGCCGTGACTCCCGGCCTCCCGGTCCAATGCTGACGCAGGTAAAACGCTCACCTGGGCTCAAAGGAATCCTTTTGGACTTACGTTCTGCCACCACGTTTTGTTTCCAGTGCCTTCCTTGAACGAATATATGAAGGTTTTTTTTTTTGGTTTTTTTTTGTATACAAGATCGAGGCTCGTGTAAGAGCTAACATTAATCACAAAAAAAAACGGACACAAAACATACAATAAAGGGAGTGGGAGACAAGATGGGGAGAGAGTGGGAGGCACACAAGTACATCAGCAGAGAACAGGGACATTGGGAGATCTGTGGGAGGGAGAAGGCTTGGGGGTAGGAGGCGTGGGAAGGGGTGGGGGAGGAGGGGGGGTGGATGAGAAAGGTTCTGTGACTCACCGATCCATTTGCCACTACGCCTCAACTCTTAACCCACTGTGCACTGGTCCATGGAGTAGATTCAGCTTGTATTCTTGGAGTCACTGTTATGGATTGTATTCTACTGTTACGGATCCGTCACTTCCGTCTTTGTGGTTTTCATTTACTTGAAGCATTTTTAGTTTCAGGTACTGTTATTGTTACGGTTTCGGTGTGAAATGGAGACAACTGTCTTCAAAGGTAAAAATAGTGTTTCAGAAGAAAAACGAAATTGGTCAAGGATAAACCGGAAGAAGAAGAAGAAGAAGAAGAGGCGGGCAATAGGATGGAGAGAGATCGGAGAAGAAAGGCTTATCTGCTTTGTGGCGGCGAGCTGACCTTTTTGGACATTGGTCGCGAGCGAATGTTGGTTTCCCCGGGAAAGGGGAAACAGTGTTGTGACAGTGTTGTTATTGCTGTTGCAAATAAACCTGCGTGACGGGTTTTGGTTCAGAGAGTGCTCGCACCGGCCCTTCGCCCGGTTCCACGTGTGTGTCGTGGGTTTTCCCAGAGTGACCTCAGCGTGGGACCCGCTGATTGTTCATGTCAGCTTCATTGTCGGTGAACGGAAGGTGTGAGTTTCCACTCACCTTTTGGGTGAAACATTATCGGACCGACTTCGGCCTGACCTCTCACCAAGCGGCTCTTATGCAGCTTTGACTGTCGACCGACCTGGGTTCAGGTCTCAGTACGACCTTTTCGTGTGATCGCCAGAGTGGGGATAGATTTTGGCCTTGTGTCGTGACACCGTGACTTTGGGGAATGTTACAGTTCACTCACGTTGGAGTCCTGTGAGTTATTGGGTAAGGAAATATTGGTGGTACCATCATAGGAATTGTATGGTTTATGATGTGCAAGTGACACTTTCCTTGTACTTGCGTTAAGTGTTATTATTGTGTGAGTTTGAATACAATAATTGGTTTTGTATCAATTGCTTGGTGTGGTTCTACCATTGGTCATTGGGACATACACATAATAGCACATCTTTCTGCAGTGACTCCTTTCGAGGCTCTGAGGTACACCGTGGCCGGGGATTGGGGAGGAGCACATAACAGAAATTAAGGGCTCGTCCGGGAGAAAATTCCCTAACATTCCCAAAATTCACAAATTTGGAATTTTCTAACATTCCCAAATTTACATTTCTGAAAATTTGGAATTTTTTGTGTGAAGGTTAACAGGTCCTAACTAATAGTCACAATGGTGTTTGAAGTAGAAAAGTTTGTGATGTCCCCTAACGAGGCACAGTTCCAGGCATTAAAAAGATCGGAACTTATGATATTGGCCAAATACTATAACTTGGAGGTCCGAGTTAGTATGAAGAAAGCAGAGATTCAAACATTGGTGGTAGAATCTCTGGTGGGACAAGGAACATGGGAAGAGGTTGCCTTGGATTCGTTGCCAGAGGAAATAGGAAATATGGATCTCTGGAAAATGGAGATGCAACTGCAGAGCCAGGAAAGGTTAAAAGAGTTGGACTGGAAAGCAGAAAAGGAAAGAGCAGAACAGGAACGAGAACTCGAGGAAAAAAGAGCAGAGGAAAGGAAAGCAGAAAAGGAACTCGAGGAGAGACGAGCAGAGGAAAGGAGAGCCGAAAGGGAGTTAAAGGAACGGGACATGGAGTATCAGAGGGAACTTAAACTCAAGGAGCTTGAATTACTGGGGGCTTGAACCAGCCGGCATGGATACAACAGAGAAGTAGTATCCATGCCGGCTGGTTCGACAACCAGTAAGAACTCTTGGGATGTTGGTAAGCATGTGAGGCTGGTTCCACCCTTTAAAGTAAAGGAGGTAGCCAAGTTCTTTTTACACTTTGAGAAGGTGGCTCAAATGTTAAAATGGCCTGTGGGGTCATGGACTATGTTAGTACAAAATGTTCTGGTGGGTAAAGCTCAAGATATCTATTCGGCTTCACCAATTGACCAATGTGCAGATTATAAAATTGTGAAGAAAGCCATTCTCGAAGCCTATGAATTGGTCCCTGAAACGTATGACAAAAATTTCGGAATGCCAGGAAGAGGGAGAGTGAGACCCATGTGGAGTTTGCCAGAGTGAAGGAAACCATGTTTGATAGGTGGTGTGACTCGAAGGAGATTGGGGAAGACTTCCACAGTTTACGACAATTGATATTGGTGGAGGGATTTAAAGTGTGTCTACGTGGACATTAAAGTGCTTCTGGATGAAAAAAAAGTACCGGAGTTGTATGAGGCAGCAACAGTGGCAGATGACTATGCCTTGACACACAGGATGGGGTTCCACAAACCTAACTTCCCACCTAGAGTTAGCCAGGGGAGTTACGGTAAATCAGGTTCGGAGAACAAATTTTCATGGAGGCGGCCTAGAGAGGACTATGGGGAAAAATCGGATACTGCAACTTTTAGGGATCAGAAGACTGCAGTTCCAAGGCAGACCTATCTTCCGGGGGGCCCAAGGCAGACCACGGGTTTTTCCTCCAGGCCTACTTGCGCTTTTTGCAAGAAACTTGGGCATTTGATGTCCCAATGTTACGCCCTGAAAAGGTAAAATCAGGAGCGGAGTCAAACCAGTGCAACTCCGAATGCGTTGGCCAATGCGAGAAATCGTCCTTGGAGGACAGTGACTTGTGAAGGTTCCCGTGCCAAACTTACGGCATCACAGAACGACCTTGTCCAAGAGGGTTACAAACCTTTTATTTCCGAGGGGGTTGTGGCACTGGATGGGGACTTAACTAACCAGAGACCTGTTAGGGTATTGAGGGACACATGAGCACATCAATCTTTGATGCTTGAGGGCATTTTGCCATTGTCGGAGAAGACTGCAACTGGGGTTAGTGTTCTCTTACAGGGGGTTGGTGGCTATGTTAAAGCTCCTCTTCATTTAATCCATTTAAAGTCTGAGTTGGTGTCAGGACCGGTCACTGTGGGGTTACAAGCCACTCTTCCTGTCGAGGGAATTAATTTTATTATCGGGAATGATTTAGCCGGTTGTCGAGTTTCCGGTATTTCCGATGTTGGTTGAAAAGCCCAGTATGGAAAATAACACAGCACAGTTAGAGCAGGAGATTCCGGGTATCTTTCCATCCTGTGCAGTGACTCGTGCTATGGGTAGGAAGTGCTCTGAAGAGAAGGAGAAGGAAGGTGATGTGGATTTGGGTTCCCTAGAGATATTGGAGGAAAAGTCGGGAAGAGATAATAGGAAAGGGAGTGACATCAAGGAACCTAAGGAAAAGGTGGCATCTGGACCAAAAGAGGAAATGGAGTGTCCGTCGGAGATATCTGGGAACGAAGCTGAACAGATGGTGCTTGTCCGAAAGAGACTTGTTGATGAGCAACACAGAGATTCGGAGCTCCGGAGTTTGATTGGAAAAGCCATTACAGAGGAAGAGGCTATAAAGGTAGGGTAGGGTGGGGCAAGAGGCCCAGTAGGGGTCAAACGCCTACCCACAATATATACTAAACCACGTGATGCAACGAGCCCCATGATGCCTTGCGAGCTTCCTTCCGCAAACATCCTTTCCCGCCACGACGGCGACACAGGCAGAGAAAGCGGTACGTTTCTCAGATGTTTTTCTTTGTTTTCGTCCTGTTTGTTGTAAATTTCATACTTCATTTGTTCAGTACCATCATCTAAATAGCAGAAGAAACAGAACGTCTCTACTTTTTCTTGTTATAGGGATCTGTTAGCTATCTGTTGATGCCAGACTAAACTAGTTGCCTCCCTTGCTTTAAGTCAGATTTCCAAAGATAAGATTTGTAACAGTGGGGGTAAAACGCCCACTGGGATGTTGGGGCAAGACGCCTAATGTGCCCCTCATTACACTGAATGTAATACCGACTTGACTTGAAATGCTAGAGTACTGCATGTCTCTCTCTCTCTCTCTCTCTCTCTCTCTCTCTCTCTCTCTCCCTCCCTCCCTCTTTCTGTGTCTCTCTGTGTCTCTCTCTCTCTCTCTCTCTCTCTCTCTCTCTCTCTCTCTCTCTCTCTCTCTCTGCTATGCTAGTAAAAGTGACTATCATTTGAATATATTCCGCTAAGTTATGAATAAAAGAAATTATGATTTAGAGACTGAATCATTTTTAAACACTTGTCAACAGATACATGATGGTGAGAACATACAAAAGGAAGACAGAGAGGGGCAATTATGGCCAAAGCAACTTGTCTGCAGCCTTGACAGCAGTGAGCGAGGGACTTCCACTCATTCGTGCCAGCAAGGACTTTGGTGTTCCGGCATGTAGGCCTACCCTACGAAGGCACAGAGACCAGCAAGTAGCAGCACCTGGTGTGCTGAATTTTGGGAGATATAAGAACGCCCTTCCTCCTGAGATCGACGCGCAGCTGAAAGCACATGTAACGGAGATGCAGAGGCGACTGTACGGTCTGAGGATGCGGGACATGCAGCGTCTAGCGTTTGATGTTGCTGAGAAGGCTCAAATTAGCCACCCTTTCAACAGAGAGTCCCGGATGGCAAGAAAGGACTGGGTCCAGAACTTTCTCTCCCGTCACGACCTCACCCTCAGGCAGCCTCAAGCAACCAGCATAGCGCGTGTTGTGGGCTTCAATAAACCCAGGGTCCAGGGTTTCTTTGACCTCTTCAAGGAGTGTTTGACAGCTGAAGACTACACCCCTTCAAGAGTGTGGAACATGGATGAGACAGGGCTGACAACTGTTCAAAAGCCCGGGAAAGTCATGGCCACAAAAGGTGCTCGACAGGCTTCGAGTGAGGAGGAAGACTGGCCTTGTCTTATATGCTGTGAGGAGTACAGCCGTGCCAGACCCAGGGAGGTGTGGGTGCAGTGCCAGTTGTGCCTTCATTGGGCACATTAACAATGTACGCCAGGACTGGCCCAGTTCCTGTGCCCAAACTGCGAGTCGGATGTCTCGGACTGACATGTGCCCATGACTGTTTGAATTTGACCAAGTCACAATTCATGACATTTTGTATTTACAGTGAAATTTCCTCTATGTAGGAGACTATGTTTTTCTAGTCAGACGTTAGTATTATCTTCTTTTTATGTAATTCGGAAGTAAGGGGCAAAACGCTCACTTCTCAGGGGCAACACGCCCACAGTAAGCGTTTTGCCCCAACCTGGTGGGCGTTTTACCTCTGGCATGGGGCAAAGAGGCCAAAAAAAAAAAAATTTCACTTCTTGTTCTTTTTCGTTTTTTTCTATCTTGGTGTGCTTGTGCTATTATGTAGCGCTAATGTGTCCTTATTGTTTGCATTTACTTTTAGTTCTCTATAGCTGCAACAGGAGCAGATATCAGCAATCTTGCTTAATGGGGGCGTCTTGCCCCACGCTACCCTACCTGTTGGTTACTTCATGAAAGGGGAAATACTCATGAGAAAATGGAGACCACCGGAGGTGCCAGCAAATGACGAGTGGAAAGTTTATTACCAAATTGTGGTGCCACCGCCGTACCGGAAGGAGATATTGAGTTTGGCACATGAGACGCCTTTGGCCGGGCACCTTGGAGTGAACAAGACATGTGACAGAATTTTGGTACATTTTTTCTGGCCAGGATTGCGATGTGATGTGGCGGAGTTCTATAAATCTTGCCATTCTTGCCAGCTGGTGGGAAAACCTAATCAGAAAGTCCCTTCTGCGCCTTTAAAACCAATTCCAGCTTTTGAAGAGCCATTCAGCCATGTCATTATTGACTGTGTAGGCCCTTTACCTAAAACTAAGGCTGGACATCAGTATCTGCTGACCATCATGTGCGCTTCCACGAGGTTCCCAGAAGCAGTGCCTAGTAGGAAAATTACTGCGGCAGTTATTGCGAAGGCCTTGATTAAATTTTTCACTTTGGTTGGCCGACCTAAGGTCATCCAGTCTGATCAGGGTTCCAATTTCATGTCAACGCTTTTTCAGCAAGTGGTACACCTGTTGGGAGTGGAGCAAGTAAGGTCAAGTACTTACCATCCCGAGAGCCAAGGGGCCTTGGAAAGGTTTCACCAGACATTGAAGAATATGATCAGAACGTACTGTTTTGAATGTGACAATGATTGGGATGAGGGAATACCCTTATTGCTGTTTGCTATGAGGGAATCTGTTCAGGAGTCATTGGGATTCAGTCCTTTTGAACTTGTGTTTGGACACAGTTCGAGGTCCATTGAAATTTGTGAAAGAACAGTGGCTACAGGAGGAGTCACAGTCAACAGTGGTAGAGTATGTGTCAACGGTTAGGCACAGATTGGCTAAGGCTTGTGAAGTTGCGAGAGGAAACTTCAAAAGTGACACAGGATAAAATGAAAGTGAGACATGACAAGAAATCTCAGATAAGAAATTTCAGTCCTGAGGCACAGGTGTTATTGTTGCTTCCTGTTCTGAGCCACTGAGCCACTACAGGCGAGATATTTTGGTCACTATGCAATCGAAAGGAGGGTTAATGAAACAGATTATGTGGTGACAACTCCCGAACGACGGAAAAAGCGGCAGCTGTGTCATATCAACCGACTGAAGAAATATTATGAGAGGAAGCCTGTGGAAAAAAATGGTCCCTGTCTTACCTGTCGTGCCTGTAGTCGGGGTGCAAGAGAATCCAGAGGTTGAGGCTGGTGTGAAGTTTGATAACATTGATGACCAGGCTTGTCCCAGATTGACGAACACAGAAGTGTTGAGTAATTTAGACGAGAAATTAGGTCATTGACGAGGGAACAACAAGGCCAACTATCCAGCCTAATTTTTGAGTTTGCACATTTGTTCACAGATGTACCTGGTCGTACTGACTTGGTATATCATGATATTGAGGTGGGGCAAGCCACTCCTGTGAAGCAACACCCCTATCGGATGAACCCTGTGAAGATGGATTATCTTTGAAAGGAGGTTCAGTATATGTTGGAGAATGACATCATCGAACCAAGCAGCAGTGAATGGAGCTCACCATGTGTGTTGGTTCCAAAACCCGATGGCAGTTTTCGCTGTTGTACAGATTTAAAATGGGTTAATGCAGTAACCAAGACAGACTCATATCCCATCCCGAGGATTGATGACTGTATTGACAGAATAGGCCCAGCTAAATTTGTAACTAAATAAAAAGGTTGATGAGATGGAGTTTGTCTTTGCAGTTCAACTTGGAAATTAGGCATGTAAAGGGCAGGGACAATGTAGTTGCCGATGCTTTATCCAGAGTGAACTAACTTTGAAAATTCCTGTAGGTTGTTTGGAAGTTTTGTTGCTTTCTTCTGGGGAATATTACGTTAGTTGATTAGCCTCACGTTGGGTTGATTGGTAGTGTTTTTGGTGTGAGTTTTACTTTTGTTTGTTAAAGAGTGTTTTTGCATGAAAAGAAAGTTTCCACTATGTTCAAACTTTCTTTCTTGAGGGTGGGGAGTGTTACGGATTCGTCACTTCCGTCTTTGTGGTTTTCATCTACTTGAAGCATTTTTAGTTTCAGGTACTATTATTGCTACGGTTTCGGTGTGAAATGGAGATAACTATCTTCAAAGGTAAAAAAAATAGTGTTTCAGAAGAAAAACGAAATGGGTGAAGAAGAAACCGGAAGAAGAAGAAGAAGAGGTGGGCGATAGGATGGAGAGAGATCAGAGAAGAAAGGCTTATCTGCTTCGTGGCGGCGAGCGGACCTTTTTGGACATTGGTCGCGAGCGAATGTTGATTTCTCCAGGAAAGGGATTCCCGTGACAGTGTCGCTATTGCTGTTGCAAATAAACCTGCGTGACGGGTTTTGGTTCCGAGAGTGAATCATCGTTGGAGAGCAAGCTGACGCCCCCATTATCGGCCGGTCTGCCATTTCACCTCGCACTAGCCCTTCGCCCGGTTCCACGTG
The DNA here is from genome assembly GCF_964187855.1 of Myxine glutinosa. Classification (NCBI taxonomy): domain Eukaryota; kingdom Metazoa; phylum Chordata; class Myxini; order Myxiniformes; family Myxinidae; genus Myxine; species Myxine glutinosa. The sequence continues at coordinate 356,539,404 of NC_136261.1, read as the reverse complement.
TGTGTCATGGGTTTTCCCAGAGCGACCTCAGCGTGGGAACCGCTGATTGTTCATGTCAGCTTCATTGTCGGGTGAACGGAAGGTGTAAGTTTCCACTCACCTTTTTGGTGAACCATTACCGGACCGACTTCGTCCCGACCTCTCACCAAGCGGCTGTTCTGCAGCTTTGACTGTCGACCGACCTGGGTTGAGGTCTCAGTATGACCTTTTCGTGTGATCGCCAGAGCGGGGATCGACTTTGGCCTTGTGTCGTGACATCGTGACATTGGGGAATGTTGCAGTTCGCTCACGTTGGAGTACTGTGAGTTATTGATTAAGGAAATATTGGTGGTACCATCATAGGAATTGTATGGTTTATGATGTGCAAGTGAGAGTTTCCTTGTACTTGCGTTAAGTGTTATTATTGTGTGAGTTTGAATACAATAATTGGTTTTGTATCAATTGCTTGGTGTGGTTCTACCATTGGGCATTGGGACACACACATAATGGCACATCTTTCTGCCGTGACTCCTTCGAGGCTAGGAGGTACACCGTGGCCGGGGTTTGGGGAGGAGCATGTAACAGACACTGCCCTTTCAGGTATTCTTCCTCACTGAACTCTCCCGGCCATTTGTTGGGCCTGCCTGTTGGACATTGCTTCTTGTTTTACTTCGGTGACACCATTTTGTTTGATTCGCACGCCATTACGAGAAGGCGAACCACGTGCTGACCAGTGCCCACTTTCGGAGCTTATCGTCTGGATCGTCTCCAGTCCTTCACCTAAATCCAGGGGTGGCGTCGTCATTTGGGGGCCCCCATGCAAAACGCAATATTGGTCCATTGGGGCCCCTGTTAGCCCTGTTAATCTGTCATCACACTAAAATACGCAATTTGATGTCTTTTGAGAGTCTCTGTCTGACGTCCATAGGTGTAGTTTCACTTCTATATTTGGGGGTGCAGGGTGTTAATGTTAATAATGGGTCTGACTGTCAAAATTACCGTTTGGTAGTGAAGTTACAGTGAACGTGAAATCACAAATACAGTTTAAGTTCATTATTTAATAATCCTTGTTTGTTGTTTTAGCCTAATTTTTAGCCCGTCCCCTGCACAGCGTGTGTGTGTGTGTGTGTGTGTGTGTGTGTGTGTGTGTCCGTCCGTCCGTCCGTCCAGACCGTAACCTTTTTACCATTTGAGTTTTGTCATCAAATTTTCAACAAAGCTTTATCATGAGAATATGGAGAAGACTAATTTTTAATTTTGGTCAAAAGGTCAAAAGTCAGTATCACATAAAATTGTCAATTTTCATCTGATCGACCTGAAATTTTAAGAATTTGGATATTGGGTCACATAATTGGTTCACCAATCGAAAGCTAGAAGCTGATTATTTTTTAGATCCAAAGCTGAAAGGTCAAGGCTGCATAAAATCAATTTCCATTATGTATTTGTTTTTAAACTTCATTATTTTGAGCAGGTGGAAGAAGAAGAGGACGACGTCTGAATACAAACAGATGCGGACGGGCTTTGCATTTTCAGATGCTTTCTCGTTTGACATGTTTGCCAACTATCACCAATATTACTATTAGCATAACAACAAATTCTTAAATAAAAAAGAAATCGAGTACTTTATGAATCATGTCTCCCCGGTGATACACATACATAAACATTGTCTTAATATAAATACTGTTCTTACCTTAATGACTAAAGTAGGTACAATTGTTTTTCCCTTCAGTTAGCGTAAACGTCCACAATGTCCTCCGGAATCGGCTTCACATTTAAATCGCCTTCTATGTGAGGAAGAGTCAGTGAGGAAGATCTTTCTTCATCTATGGTTCAGCACAAACAGTTTCTAATCCATCTCATTCCAGAAAAACTTCAGTCCGAAATGGCTCCATTTGTGAAAATCCTTCATTTGTAAAAAAAATCACAAATTTCAAAGTTGTTAATCTGATTTGAAAAAGGATGCAGCCAATCACGTCACTCTATGCAAATACCACGATATCTGCTGTGGCTGGGGGAAGAAATCTACGCACTTGGGTTCCGTTTCGCTTTGTTACTCACTTTTAAATACGGGATATTTTTTATCTTTGTAAACTACGGGAAAAAATTCAGGTGGGGGCATTTCCCCCCCCCCAAACTCCGCCAGTGCTGATGTCGATATTGTCACGTTCCTGGTGATTAAAATCCTCCAAAGAAACGGATTGCCAAACGAGCTTTACACTCCGAGGCGTTAAATTCAATATGACGGTATTCGTTATACGCGCAGGGAGGAAGAGACCGAAGAGCGCTTACCTTCAAGGATCCCACTGGCAGTCTTCACACCTGGATACATTAACTCAAACAACACGAAAGTAAAATGTACAAGAAAATACCGGCTTTATTGACCAATATGCCGGTGACAAAGTAAAACATGGCAAAATAAAACTATAATTCCTAAGCGGGACGTCCCCACACACAGACTCGAATACAAGTGATAGATTAAATAACGGAAAATAAATGCGTGTTATTTAGTGGGCATTTAGCTCAAATATGCTGGTGTATCTGGTCAGGAATCGTCAAAGATCGTCTCAGGCCTTGGCTGGAAACGCACGTTCATTGGCGCGAACTAGGTCTCACTCACTCCTGGCTCCGTTCGCAAAGTGAACGAGCAGGTGTGCAGCTTGCTCCTCCAGCCGTGCTTGTCCTCACGATCTCTGCACAGAAATCGCAGCTCTCCGTCTGCAGTTTCGCCTCCTCACGACCACCAGAAAGATGTCCTTCTCACGACCACATGCAAGATCTCGGAACACGACCGTTAGTGATGAAGCTTCCTTGCGCAAGAGCAATAGCAACCATTCACCAACAAAGTCCGGACCCAAGAGATAAGAGAAAAATGTCGGCACACGACCGTTCACCACCAGTTCCAAAACAAGAAGGGCGAGAGGACGTCGATGCCGGGAGAGCCAAAATGTGACCGTTCGCTATGGGATCCAGAATCGGAAGGAGGGAGAAGGGAAAAAATGTCCGCCGTTCAACTCTTTTGTACCCGCAGCTCTGACATCATACGTGCCTGCTTCACCAATCCCATAGTCCCATCTTACCAGTCTCTGTGCCCATCAAATCCCTGACCAATCATCGCTCTTCTCGGCGTGGGCTCATGAACACCAAGTTGGTGTTATCTACGGTAGTGCTTCATGCCTGGTTTCCGGTTGCTTTTAATAAGTGTGTTAAATGGGCAATTTCTTTCTCGGTGTCTGTAGTGTGGTGTCATAAGGAACAAAGGAAAAGATTGCAGAGGCAATTACATACAGGGGATTTATTACCCATAATCTCTCGCTAATTTACAAGCCCCACCCCTCTGATGGGACGAAGATATAAGCTTACCCGACATCCGGTCCACACAATTTCCCTACTTATGATATATCGAGGTTTCTTCTTCTTCTCGACAGTCGGAGCACACTAATCTATACAATCTACCTGGCCTAAGGTATCCCTGTCCCCTACAAACGTAACATGTTTCCCCAGTGATACACACACATAAACATTGTCTTAATATAAATACTGTTCTTACCTTAATGACTAAAGTAAGTACTCCCTTTCAGCATGCGTCATTGCCGGGCCCACTTTGGTGCCCGGCAATGACGTTATGCAGCACCTGGTGATGGCATAGGAAAGGAGCGGTGTACAAAAAAACAACAAGAGTGAAAACTGAGTACTCCCTTTGAGCGTGCGTCATTTCTGGGTCCCCTTCGGTGTCTGGCAATGACGTTATGCAGTGCCTGGAGATGGCATAGGAAAGGAGTAGTGTACAATCATTTATATGTATGGAGCAAGTGTTTGTGATTATGTATTGTTATGAATTTTGGGGTTGAGTGATATATAGATCAGGTAGATCTGTGTAGGTATCATGCCCCGACTGTCGTGAAGAAGAAGAATCACCCCATGTAATAAGTGGAGGCTCTGTCTGGCCCGGATGTCGGATTAAGTGTACATTCATCCCCGTCACAAGGGGGCGGGCCTTGTTAACTAGATTATGGCCAAAGGGTAAAATTCCCTTTACGTCGTTCCCTCTGTGATCATCCCTGTGTCTCTTATGGCATCGCATTAGACACTAGTTAGGAATCCATCTCCATTAGCACACACACTAATTAAATTCCCCTCCCACAATACAACTCACCGGAAGAGCAGGCAGGAAGCGCCCGCGCATTGCGCCGGCATGGCGATGAAACATCGAGCAAGCCAGGCAATAGACACACCCAGAAGGACTCCTGATTGGTCTCACACCACCCCTCCCTCGCCGCACTCTCACACCACCCCTCCCTCTCCATACTCTCACACCAACCCTCCCTCTCCACACTCTCACACCACCCCTCCCTTTCCGCACTCTCACACTACCTCTCCCTCTCCACACTCTCACGCCACCCCTCCATCTCTACAATCTCACACCACTCCTCCCTCTCCACACTCTCACATAACCCTCCCTCTCCACACTCTCACATACCCCTCCCTCTCCACGCGTCAATGAGAAACAATGCTTTTTATTCGAGTTGGTTTTCATCGCAGTACCGCTTTACACCATGACAAAATGATGAAGTGTACCACTACTGAAACAGCACTCCCGTCACTCAGGCTTTCTTATTCACCCTCCAGATGACAGGTAGGTGGTCTTTGGACAATCGCTTTAATGCTCATGGGTTTTCACAATGGTACACAAGCATTGGTTTCAGCTGGAAATCCCCTGACGCATTTCTGCCCATCAGGAGGAGTGCCAGGCAATCCTTGGCACATTTAAACCCAGACGCATGCTTCTCTTCCCGGGAGATGAATGTTCGAGATGGCATGCGCTTCCGGAACAAAGCTGTGTCATCCACATTCAATACAAGCTCTGAGGGCTAATTACCTTGCTGAATAATCTGCTTCAATGTGTCGGGGAATTCCTCGGCTGCCTCCACATTACTGCTCGCATTTTCACCAGTGATACGGATGCTGTGAATATTGCTTCAGTGCTTTTTTTTCTTCTTTTTTTTTTTTCATTGAAAGATTTTTCAAACCACAACGGCTGGACGTGAAGGTTTCCATCGATGATCCGACGCCTTTCTGTTGCTTCCCATCGCTTCACGCGAGGGTCATATCATACACCGCCCGGAGCGCCCGTAGACGCCCGGGTTCGTGCCTTTATTTAATTTTCGCTCAATGCGATACGCTCTGTAAACTCTTATTCTGAACCCATTTTCAAAATTTAAACAGCTGAATTGAACTCAACAGCAGTTCCGACTGCTAAAAAGTGTTCATTTTCTAAAAATGTTTCTCCAGGCGTCTCTGGGTGCTCCGGGCAGTGTTTATTATGATCTAGAGTCCCTGTATAAAGAGAGTTGCACCATGCGCTGACCCGAGATTTCTGGTCACGTGATTTCGTGGCGCCATTTTGTGTCTAACTTCACCGTGCGTGAACGTCAGCTTGGTACGGGAATGTTGTTTATTGCCAAACAAAATGACTGGTTGTTCTGCTTTTGGTTGTTCAAACCAATCTGGGAAATATAAGATGTATAGATTTCCAAGTGATAAAGTCAGAAGACAAATTTGGGAAGCGAAAGTCAGACGAAAGAGCTGGAAAGCGATCGACTCCTCGAGACTCTGCCAGGTAGGCCCACGCCGCTTGATGATCAATGTTCAAAAGCAATTCTATCTGCTCGGTTTTTTTTTGGTTGTCTGTCCGTTGAAAACCCTTTTAAAGGGAAGTGATTTGTGTTTGTTTATAATCTTCAAGGAGTTGACCAAAAATGCATTTCCGTGGGAAGAACCCTGCTCAATTTTTTTCGGGTAGTCCTAGCGGACCGCATATTGTCATTGATTGATGAAATGTCCCGGTACAGTGACATTGCCTGGTCTGCGGTTGGGTAGTCTGCGGGCAATGTCACTGTACTTTTTCAGAGGGAATTAATTTTGATTTTATAGGGGTGGGAAACCCATGGTCCGTTTTGTTTTCAGTTGTCTGTCCGTCCATTCAAAACTTATTCCGAGGCAAGTTATTTTTTTGGTTTAAAATCTTTAGCCTAATCGGCAATCATAAAAGCAATTTTAGGGGGGGACCTGCTCAATTTTTTTGCGGGTTGTGCAGCCATCCATACGTCCAAAATTTGACGAGTTATTGTTTGCTTTGTACAGTGCTCATGCGTCTTGTGGCATATTTGCTCAAATATTTCCCACCCCGGGATTTATGGCCAAATTGTAGTGATGGAAGATTTTGCACATTGGACAATCCCTATATATTTAACCTGGTGACAGCTATCGTTCCCAAAACATACAATATTTCTAGGTGATTAATGCAGTAAAACAGGTGTATTTGTGTACCCACATTTAAAACTGGCTCAACTTTCAAAAGCTGTTATCCCTGTTTGATATCAATATACATGTGGTCGATAGAGCTAGCGATTTGTCTGGCCATCTTCCGGAAGATTGTCCATGCGATTTTCTGTTGTGGAAGTACTAGTACATGACAGCTCATTAAAATTAAACTGTGTTGTGTTAGAATAAAAATTTCAATAAATAAATACATCAAGGACACTCATTGTATGATTGCAGGAACATTTCGATGTGAATCAGTTTGAGAGGGGGCGAGCTGATGACAAAAAGAGGTTGAAGTGCTCTGCAGTTCCAACAATATTTAGCTACCGGAAACCCGTGAAGCTGCGCAACTCCCCCAAGAAGCGTGGACCGTCCAGAACTGAGAGACTACATCTACCAAACTTGTCCGACCACACCTACTCCACTCATGAACGTATTGACTCCTCAAATGAATCTCAATGTAAGAATTGTTTTATTTATTACAAAATCATGGCAGGACATGTTCAATCAATGACATATTTTAAACGATTACAAAATGACAGGCATGTGCTTGTCTATATTTGTATAGCTCTTTGAACTATAATTGTACGTTCAGATTATGATGACTATCTTCCTGTTGCCATTTTATTTTTACATTATTCTAAATATTTTGCAAAATTAAATTGTAAAAAAATTGTGTTATATTTAACGTTAAGTATAAAATTATCTTTCCCGATTACAACATTTATCTACAGAATACTGAGCAATTGTACATGTATATCTAATCCGACACACTTAGACACAAAATGGCGTCCAAATTTGAGTTGACACAACTCTATATACAGGGACTCTATTATGATCCTCACGCGATGACGTAGACAGCAAGGAATAGTGACAAAGATAAAAAAAAATTGTTTATTTTGATATTTTGTGAAGTGGAAACATTGCGATACGTTTCAGTAAATAATATTTATATAATTTGATGCTAGTTCAAAAAAGATATGCTATTTGAATTGAAAAAACATACTGTTGAAGGAACTGCGCTCCAACGCAAGTCGAAAGAATTGACGCGACCAAAGACGGAATTCGTCCGAGTTGCTTTATTGAAACAAAACAGCTCAGGTATTCTGACAAGCCCGTTTATCGGGCAGCAATATATATACACATTTATGCCGGGGCGTTTGCCCGGGAAAACCGAGACCGGGCATGCCCGGGTGTCAAGGGCGAGTCCTGGAAAGGCGAGTCTGGACATGCCCGGGCGTCCTGGACGCGGCCTGGCAAGTCGAGGCTGGGCGTGCCCGAGCGCTCTGGGCGAGCCCTGGAAAGGCGAGAGCGGGCATGCCCGGACGCTCTGGGCGAGCCCTGGAAAGGCGAGTCTGGACATGCCCGGGCGTCCTGGACGCGGCCTGGCAAGTCGAGGCTGGGCGTGCCCGGGCGCTCTGGGCAAGCCCTGGAAAGGCGAGAGCGGGCATGCCCGGGAAAGACGAGTCCGGGCATGCCCGGGAGGTTCGGGCGTGCCCGGGAACAGCGAGTCCGGGCATGCCCAGGAGAGGCGCGTCTGGGCCCGTCCGGACGAGCCCGGCATGGCGATCGCGCCCTGGCCGCGTCCTGGCAGGTGCAAGGCGATTGTGTACATTCAGCGGGAACCGCTACACTGTACTACAATTTCCTGGTTTGTGACGTCACCGCACTATTAATGTAATGGCGTACACTCCAGTTCCAGTATCACACACCCTGATTTTTTTCAAAGTGACCACATTGCAATACGTTTCAATAAAGAATATGTATATAATTTAATGCTACTTAAAAAAAACATGCTATTTGAATTGAAAAAAAACCAAAACATTTCCTGGTGCGTGGCGTCACCACGCTGTTAGTGTTGATGGCGTACGTTCCAGTTCCATGATGAACAAACATTTGAGTGGCGCTCACAAGCACAGGCGTAAAGCAGATACGAAAGAAAATGAAGCAAAACTGCCTCGTATCAGCCTCTACTTCAGTTACTTATGCTTCGAGGCCTACGAGGCAATGGGGGTACATTTCCATCGTACGTACGCTTTGTGGTGGATTTTGTTGAATTTTTGACGCTTGACAGATTTTGTTGGATTTGTTGATGGATTCTTCCCTTCCCCCCCACCCCCCCCCCCAATTTTATCGAGCGTAATGCGAAGCAGTGTTATAAGAGGCAGCGTTATAAGAGGTATGCCTGTTATATATATATATATATTTCTATTTGTGAAAATTGCAGATATTTAGCATGGAAGAAAAGACCTACGAGACATTCAGATTCCATGTCAATTCTTTATTAAACCGCAACGGTAAAAGCTCTCAAACCCCCTGCCGAGAAACTCCAGTTAAACCAAAGCTAAAGTGTATTTACATATGACGAAATCAACGGCCAAATTATACCACTACACTACTCCCCCTCCCAGTCCAATAATTGAACGAAAGGTACAACTAAAATACATAATGTTGTGGAATAAGAGAAGTTGACTGTCCATGTAAAAATAAGTCACAGCAAAGAGAAATGGTCAACAAGCAAAATGTACTCTCATCAATATCGTGCTGGGAAGTGTGCATGATATCCAGGGGGAGTCATATACGGTTGTAAAGGTACCATTGCAGTACGTGTCGACCCGTTGGGCAGTAGGAGTGTCACCTCAGGTGCTGCTTCAATAAAAGTTGGCTTCAAGTGATTCATGGAGACTGTCTCACGCCCACCGTTGATACAGAGGTTGAAGGTCTTCTCGGAGCATTGTAGAACTTTGTAAGGTCTGTCATAGGGCTGCTGCAAGGGTTTCCGGACAGCATCATGCCGTACAAATATGTGGATGCACGTGGAAAATAAAAACTGGTGGGATGAAGGCGTATGTGTTGGTGTCGCCTGGAGCCCCTGCATGGCCGCACAAAATTGGTTGTTGTTTTATAGCTCTGGATAGTTCTCTCGAACAAGCCCACGGCACAGAGACAGCCGATCGATCTTGCAGGAGCGACTCAGAGAATCCCCACATCCGGGATGGTGTACCCCCTCCTTCACACGCCAGGGCTAAGAGAGAGAGAGAGAAGTTGGGGGGTACAACCAGCACGCAGAGGCATCCCCGATAGTTGTACAAAGTTGGTTGGCATTGTTGGTGGTGTTGGGCAAGGTGTCCTCACACGCTGAGAAGATTCTCCAGGGAGACGAAGCGGTGCACCATACACTAGCTCTGCAGTGGAACATCCTAGATCGTCTTTTAGAGCAGCTCTCATACCAATGACCATAGTACGACGTCCGTCCAGTGCGTGTCATGTGCATTAAGGGAAGACTTGAGTTGGTGGTGGAAACGCTCCACCATACCATTCGCTGCTGGATGATAAGTGGTGGTTCGCACACAGTTGGTACCCAGGAGTTGTCAGCTAGTGAAATAGTCAGCTTGAAGAGGAAACTGACAAGTGAACAGTGACATCTGAACAGTGAACACTGATTATACTTACTGACAGATGAATTCTCCACCATGTGGCTCATACTGGTTGTATCATTACTTTAGATTATCTTACTATAATTCACCAAATGTCCATCTGTCCGTTCGAAGGTACTGCAAAAATGGCTCAACTGATCGCAACGATATTTTGAGTGGGTATTCCTGGGACCCCTGGGAGTAAAATAGGCTATATTGTTTTTCCAATTTTCCAAGTTTTCCAATTTTCCAGTTTTTCTAAACACGATGGAATAATATTTACCAATATGAACAGTGATGTGGCTTTTATTGAAATTCTACAAATACTGTTTAGATTTTGATGACAATTATGAACCTGCCACGAATGTGGAAGTGGACAGATGATGGCCATGCGCGGGTTTGATAATATCCAAATACAACCGTCATTCAATCATAATGTTAAATCGTTAAACGTTAATCGTGTTAATCGTTTTGTTCAAGTATCAATTGATGATTGGAATTGAGTGAATACAATTACGATTTTGAATTCGTAATTGCATTCACCCAACCGTACGGAACTTCACATCAGGATTTAAATATTTGTTTATGTCACGAATGTTGTTAAAAGTTTATTTTTTATTTTAATGTTATTTCATTTGTGATTGGAGTTATGCTGTTTGGAATGAAAAAAGAGATATCGAGTTAAAGTGAATGATGGAATGCCGTGATGGTTTCTACTTTCTAAATGTGAATTCGCGGATCGCCATAGAAAGATTCGCCATTGACTCGGTATGGAACAAACGTACCCGTTTGTTTGCCAACGGGTACGTTTTTCATGGAAGTCCTTCCCGAGCTTGCTGTCCATATCTGATGTGCGACTGAAGGAGCTACAGGAATGTAGAATTTATTGGTTTCGTGCTTTAGCATTCACCGTTTCTGCATTGTCGGTTTGCTTCTGGCCTGCCACCCGTGTATAGCACAGGTACCTCACTAGTTGTATTAATACACAATAAGAATTGTGCAAAAATGTGATAAAAGTTATATGGCCATCACAGCCATTTTACTTTATGACGTCCTTTCAGACGCCAATAATTATTTACATTTAGTATTTCCGAATGCCTGTGGGTGTTATAAGTATGACAGGTCAATTTACAACCATCAAAAACCCTAGTGTAGACATGCTGAGTGACACCTGAGTAGCAATCTGAAATATGTAATATTCTCATGGAGGCCATTTTGGAAAACACCTCCTAGCAGCCATTCCCCATCATTTTGAGAAGTGTGTAGGAGCTCATTTTAAAGATAATATCCCAATACAGTATACCCAAATCCACTTTCAAACTTGGTTCTCTGTAAAATAGTCATGGGGTCCCAAAAAGGTAATCCCACTAGGAGAGCCTCATGGAGTTGAATATAGTGTTACGGTTTTGGGAAACCACTGAGAAGCAATGGCAACCACCATATGTAGAGGCCATTCATACTGGAATGGATCACCAACAACGTCAGACTGCTACAGAAGAATTTATTAGAGTTCATGTACACGGAGAGATAAGCATCTACGTAAGAAATACTATATTCGTCACCCTTGCAGATCTCTAAAGAAATGGCTTTACAGCAGTTGTATTTATACAAAGCAAAATGTGCTGGCAGGAACAGCATAGCAAGGTTAACTCAAAAGATAAGTGTGGTTCTGCCCACACAGCCTCCACTTCCCCTCAAGGTTATGCAAACAGCGCACGCAAGCAACAAGCCAAAATGATAATATGTAGCATGCACCAACCAGATGGTCAGCCTTGAATTTGTCCCCAGCAACATAGCAAGCTTGCCAGTCTTTGCACCCTTTGTTCAGTCACTAAAGCGTAAACAGGAAACCCACATGGACTCAAGCAAGCACAGCATGACTCAATGCTCCCATAATGCAACCCTTCTACCCACGTGATTAATCTACTCATGAGGCTCCCTGTCTCCTAGTTTCGTGAATGGACATGAATGACAATTGCTATTTAATCCACCTCCACGCATACCGGTCCCTTAGAATAGTTATTTCATCGCAGAAGATTTATCATAGTTCCTTCCCCTTATACAGGTTAGTACGTCATCATGCGTTGGAGTCTAGGTAGCGAGGCCACCAATTTGTAAGGGATGATTAGCTGAACAGTCCATACAGCGCATTCAGAAAGTATTCATACCCCTTCACTTTTTTCACACTTTGTTATGTTGCAGCCTTATGCTGAAATCGTTTAAATTCATTTTTTCCCTCATCAATCTACACTCAATTCCCCAAAATGACCAAGAGAAAACAGGATTTTAGAAAGTTTTGCAAATTTATTAAAAAGAAAAAACTGAAATATCACATTGACATAAGTATTCAGACTCTTTGCTATGACACTTTAAATTTAGCTCAGGTGCCTCGCATTTCTCTTGATCATCTTTGAGATGTTTATACACCTTGAATGGAGTCCACCTGTGGTAAATTCAATTGATTGGACATGATTTGGAAAGGCACACACCTGTCTATATAAGGTCTCACAGCTGACAATGCATATCAGAGCAAAAACCAAGCCATGAGGTCGAAGGAACTGCCTGCGGAGCTCAGAGACAGGATTATGTCGAGGCACAGATCTGGGGAAGCCTACAAAAAAATTTCTGCTGCATTGAAGGTTCCCAAGAGCACAGTGCCCTCCATAATTCTTAAATGGAAGAAGTTTGGAACAACCAGGACTCTTCCTAGAGCTGGCCGCCCGGCCAAACTGAGCAATCGGGGGAGAAGGGCCTTGGTAAGAGAGGTGACCAAGAACCCGATGGTCACTCTGGCTGAGCTCCAGAGATCCTGTGTGGAGATGGAAGAAACTTCCAGAAGGACAACCATCACTGCAACACTCCACCGATCTGGGCTTTATGGCAGAGTGGCCAGCCAGAAGCCTCTCCTCAGTAAAAGACACATGAAAGCCCACTTGGAGTTAGCAAAAAAGCACCTAAAGGACTCTCAGACTGTGAGAAACAAGATTCTGTGTTCTTTTTTCAGTTTCAAAAATCAGTTTTCAGTTTCAAACTGTTTTTCAAAATCAGAAACTCAACTGAATCATTCAAAAATCAGTTTTCTAAAATTTCAAAAATCAGAGAAAAAAATAAGTTTTTTCTTTTTAATAAATTTTAACTTTCTAAAATCCTGTTTTCTCTTTGTCATTATGGGGTATTGAGTGTAGATTGATGAGGGAAAAAATGAATTTAAACGATTTCAGCATAAGGCTGCAACATAACAAAATGTGAAAATAGTGAAGGGGTCTGAATACTTTCTGAATGCACGTACATGCTCAATAGCAAGCAATACCAGTGTGTACACTAATTTTCATATCGCGCAGATTTGCATGTCGTGCCGTAGTCTGAGAAATGAGTGCAGCCTTATGTCCCATTTGGGGACAAAGAGCATATTGTAAAAGTCCATACGAGAGGCATTGAGACGAGGAGACTCGTTGTGAGATAAGTACAGTCCATACGAATTTCATAGATGCTAATATAAACGTCGCGCCAAAAACGTCCTGCCTTTTCTATATTCCCGAATTATCATTTCCTTACATGACCCATAAATATAAGAGTTCAACCTTCAATTCGTACACCTTTTTATTTACACTTGGTTTTATTTTCCTGTTGAAGTAGCATACATGTCGTCATTTCCACACCTGCTTGGATCGCTCAAGAGCAACGGCATTTGTTGCAGGCGCTAATAGGACATTAGCGACCTGTCTGGACACTCCGTTCACCCCTGCAAGCCAATGGGAGGCGGCGGGATGGCCTATGCTTGTAATGTAGATGGCGAGCGTCCCGAGTGGTGATTAAAGAGAGAACCTTGCAGTGGAACGCTGGTTGGGGCAGGTCGACGCGATGGCCAAACGATCAGCATCCCGGGAACTTTCTCGAACCCTCGCTCGGGCCTTACTACAAGCCATCGGGTGCTTGGTTCGCTCTCTCTCTCTCTCTCTCTCTCTCTCTCTCTCTCTCTCTCTCACGCGCTCTCTCTCTCTTTCCCTCTCTCACGCGCTCTCTCTCTCACGCGCTCTCTCTCTCTCTCTCATGCGCTCTCTCTCTCTCTCTCTCTCTCTCTCACGCGCTCTCCCTCTCCCTCTCTCTCTCTCTCTCTCTCTCTCTCTCTCTCTCTCTCACGCTCTCTCTCTCACCCTCGCTCTCACATGCTCTCTCTCTCTCACGCGCTCTCTCTCTCATGTGCTCTCTCTCACGTGCTCTCTCTCTCTCTTACGTGCTCTCTCTCACGCACTCTCTCTCTCTCACGTGCTCTCTCTCTCTCTCTCTCTCTCTTTCTATCTCTCTCGCTCACGCGCTCTCTCTCACGCACTCTCTCTCGCTCACGCACTCTCTCTCTCTCACGCGCCCTCCCTCTCTCTCTCGCACACTCTCTCTCTCTCTCACGCGCTCTCTCTCTCTCTCTCTCTCTCTCATGCGCCATCTCGCTCGTGCTCTCTCGCTCGCGCTCTCTCGCTCGCCTGCCTGCCTGATTGCTGACTGCCTGCCCATGCTCGTGTTGGTGCCTGCCTTTTCCTGCCCGTGCTCATGTTGGTGCCTGCCTTTTCCTGCCCGTGCTCATGTTGGTGCCTGCTCTTTGCCTGCCCGTGCTCGTGTTGGTGCCTGCCCTTTTCCTGCCCGTGCTCGTGTTGGTGCCTGCCTTTTCCTGCCCGTGCTCGTGTTGGTGCCTGCCTTTTCATTCCCGTGCTCGTGTTGGTGCCTGCCCCTTGCCTGCCCATGCTCGTGTTTATGCCTGCCTTTTCCTGCCCGTGCTGTTGTTGGTGCCTGCCTTTTCCTGCCCGTGCTTGTGTTGGTGACTGCCCTTTTCCTGCCCGTGCTTGTGTTGGTGCCTGCCCGTGCTCGTGTTGGTGCCTGCCCTTTTCCTGCCCGTGCTCAAGTTGGTGCCTGCCCTTTTCCTGCCCGTGCTCGTGTTGGTGCCTGCCTTTTCCTGCCCGTGCTAATGATGGTGCCTGCCCTTTTCCTGCCCGTGCTCATGTTGGTGCCTGCCTTTTCCTGCCAGTGCTCATGTTGGTGCCTGCCTTTTTCCTGTCCATGTTCGTGTTGGTGCCTGCCCTTTTCCTGCCCGTGCTCATGTTGGTGCCTGCCCTTTTCCTGCCCATGCTCATGTTGGTGCCTGCCCTTTTCCTGCCCATGCTCGTGTTGGTGCCGGCCTTTTCCTGCCCGTGCTCATGTTGGTGCCTGCCCTTTTCCTGCCCGTGCTCGTGTTGGTGCCTGCCTTTTTCTTGCCCGTGCTCGTGTTGGTGCCTGCCTTTTCCTGCCCTTGCTCGTGTTGATGCCTGCCTTTTCCTGCACATGCTCATGTTGAGGACTGCCCTTTTCCTGCCCATGGTCATGTTGGTGCCTGCCTTTTCCTGCCCGTGCTTGTGTTGGTCACTGCCCTTTGCCTGCCCGTGCTTGTGTTGGTGCCTGCCTTTTCCTGCCTGTGCTTGTGTTGGTGACTGCCCTTTGCCTGCCCGTGCTTGTGTTGGTGCCTGCCTTTTCTTGCCCATGCTTGTGTTGGTGACTGCCCTTTGCCTGCCCATGCTCATGTTGGTGACTGCCTTTTCCTGCCCATGCTTGTGTTGGTGACTGCCTTTTCCTGCCCATGCTTGTGTTGGTGACTGCCCTTTGCCTACCCGTGCTCATGTTGGTGCCTGCCTTTTCCTGCCCATGCTTGTGTTGGTGACTGCCTTTTCCTGCCCATGCTTGTGTTGGTGACTGCCCTTTGCCTGCCCGTGCTCATGTTGGTGCCTGCCTTTTCCTGCCCATGCTTGTGTTGGTGACTGTCCTTTGCCTGCCCGTGCTTGTGTTGGTGCCTGCCTTTTCCTGCCCGTGCTTATGATGGTGACTGACCTTTGCCTGCCCGTGTTCGTGTTGGTGCCTGCCTTTTCCTGCCCATGCTTGTGTTGGTGACTGCCCTTTGCCTGCCCGAGCTTGTGTTGGTGACTGCCTTTTCCTGCCCGTGATTGTGTTGGTGACTGCCCTTTGCCTGCCCATGCTCATGTTGGTGCCTGCCCTTTTCCTGCCCGTGCTCGTGTTGGTGCCTCCACTTTTCCTGCCCGTGCTTGTGTTGGTGCCTGCCCTTTTCCTGCCTGTGCTCATGTTGGTGCCTGCCTTTTCCTGCCCATGCTCGTGTTGGTGCCTTCCCTTTTCCTGCCCATGCTCATGTTGGTGCCTGCCTTTTCCTGCCCGTGCTCATGTTGGTGCCTGCCCTTTTCCTGCCCGTGCTCGTGTTGGTGCCTGCCTTTACCTGCCAGTGCTCATGTTGGGGCTTGCCCTTTTCCTGCCCATGCTCGTGTTGGTGCCTGCCTTTTCCTGCCCGTGTTCGTGTTGGTGCCTGCCTTTTCCTGCCCATGCTCGTGTTGGTGACTACCCTTTTCCTGCCCATGCTTGTGTTGGTGCCTGCCTTTTCCTGCCCGTGCTCGTGTTGGTGCCTTCCCTTTTCCTGCCCGTGTTATGTTGGTGCCTGCCTTTTCCTGCCCGTGCTCATGTTGGTGCCTGGCCTTTTCCTGCCCGTGCTCGTGTTGGTGCCTTCCCTTTTCCTGCCCATGTTCATGTTGGTGCCCGCCTTTTCCTGCCCGTGCTCATGTTGGTGCCTGCCCTTTTCCTGCCCGTGCTCGTGTTGGTGCCTGCCTTTTCCTGCCAGTGCTCATGTTGGTGCTTGCCCTTTTCCTGCCCATGCTCGTGTTGGTGCCTGCCTTTTCCTGCCCGTGTTCGTGTTGGTGCCTGCCTTTTCCTGCCCATGCTCGTGTTGGTGACTACCCTTTTCCTGCCCATGCTTGTGTTGGTGCCTGCCTTTTCCTGCCCGTGCTCGTGTTGGTGCCTGGCCTTTTCCTGCCCGTGTTCGTGTTGGTGCCTGCCTTTTCCTGCCCATGCCCTTGTTGGTGACTGCCCTTTTCCTGCCCATGCTCGTGTTGGCGCCTGCCTTTTCCTGCCCGTGCTCATGGTGGTGCCTGCCTTTTCCTGCCCGTGCTCGTGTTGGTGCCTGCCTTTTCCTGCTCGTGCTTTATGTTGAGGACTGCCCTTTTACTGCCCGTGCTCATGTTGGTGCCTGCCTTTTCCTGCCCATGCTTGTGTTGGTGACTGCCCTTTGCCTGCCCGTGCTTGTGTTGGTGCCTGTCTTTTCCTGGCCGTGCTTGTGTTGGTGACTGCCCTTTGCCTGCCCATGCTTGTTCTGGTACCTGCCTTTTCCTGCCTATGCTTGTGTTGGTGACTGCCCTTTGCCTGCCGGTGCTTGGGTTGGTGGCTGCTTTTTCCTGCCCGTGCTCATGTTGGTGCCTGCCCTTTTCCTGCCCGTGCTCGTGTTGGTGCCTGCCCTTTTCCTGCCCGAGCTCATGTTGGTGCCTTCCCTTTTCCTGCCCGTGCTCGTGTTGGTGCCTGCCTTTTCATGCCCATGCTCGTGTTGGTGCCTGCCCTTTTCCTGCCCGTGTTCGTGTTGGTGACTGCCCTTTGCCTGCCCGTGCTCATGTTGGTGCCTGCCTTTTCCTGCCCATGCTCGTGTTGGTGACTGCCCTTTGCCTGCCCGTGCTCGTGTTGGTGCCTGCCTTTTTCTTGCCCGTGCTCATGTTGGTGCCTGCCTTTTCCTGCCCTTGCTCATTGTGGTGACTGCCTTTTCCTGCCCGTGCTTGTGTTGGTGCCTGTCTTTTCCTGCCCGTGCTTGTGTTGGTGACTGCCCTTTCTCTGCCCGTGCTTGTGTTGGTGACTGCCCTTTGCCTGCCCGTGCTCGTGTTGGTGACTGCCTTTTGCCTGCCCGTACTCGTGTTGGTGCCTGCTTTTTTCTTGCCCGTGCTCGTGTTGGTACCTGGCTTTTCCTGCACGTGCTTTATGTTGAGGACTGCCCTTTTCCTGCCCGTGCTCATGTTGGTGCCTGCCTTTTCCTGCCCGTGCTTGTGTTGGTACTGCCCTTTGCCTGCCCGTGCTTGTGTTGGTGCCTGCCTTTTCCTGCCCGTGCTTGTGTTGGTGCCTGCCTTTTCCTGCCCGTGCTTGTGTTGGTGACTGCCCTTTGCCTGCCCGTGCTGTGTTGGTGACTGCCCTTTGCCTGCCCGTGCACGTGTTGGTGACTGCCCTTTGCCTTCCCCTGCTTGTGTTGGTGACTGCCCTTTTCCTGCCCATGCTTGTGTGTGGTGCCTGCCTTTTCCTGCCGTGCTTGTGTTGGTTACTGCCCTTTGCCTGCCCATGCTCGTGTTGGTGCCTGCCTTTTCCTGCCCGTGCTTGTGTTGGTGCCTGCCTTTTCCTTCCCGTGCTCGTGTTGGTGCCTGCCTTATCCTGCCCGTGCTCGTGTTGGTGCCTGCCTTTTCCTGCCCGTGCTCGTGTTGGTGCCTTCCTTTTCCTGCCCGTGCTCGTGTTGGTGCCTGCCTTTTCCTGGCCGTGCTCGTGTTGGTGCCTGCCTTTTCCTGCCCGTGCTCGTGTTGGTGCCTGCCTTTTTCCTGCCCGTGCTCGTGTTGGTGCCTGCCTTTTCCTGCCCGTGCTCGTGTTGGTGCCTGCCTTTTCCTGCCCGTGCTCGTATTTGTGCCTGCCTTTTCCTGCCCATGCTCATGTTGGTGCCTGCCTTTTCCTGCCCATGCTCGTGTTGGTGCCTGCCTTTTGCTGCCCGTGCTCATGTTGAGGACTGTCCTTTGCCTGCCCGTGCTCATGTTGAGGACTGTCCTTTTCCTGCCCGTGCTCGTGTTGGTGCCTGCCTTTTCCTTTCCTGCCCATGCTCATGTTGAGGACTGCCCTTTAGCTGTCGTGCTTATGTTGGTGACTGCCCGTGCTCGTGTTGGTGCCTGCCCGTTGCATGCATGTTGCTTACGTTGGTGACTTGAGCTGGGAGCCTTGGGGTGGAGGAGCACTGACCAATTTAGGGGCCAAAATGCATGCACTACACGGCTACACCCTCACAACCCTTCCCCCTCCCTCAGTATTTCTCCCATTCACTCCCCCTCTCTTATCGTTGGGTTACGGGACCACAACTGGTTCCGTCCGGTTAGCGGGAGGCCAAGATCCCCACACGGCTTCACTCCCGACGTTTGTTTCCCCCCTCGGTGAATGTGTGATGTGGTGCCCTGTTTTGTTTAATCACAGTTATAATCATAAGGCATAGGTTGAGTTAAGTTTCTGCTTATCGTCTGTTTTTCTTTGCTATTTCTAAGTTTCGTTGTACGCTTTGTGTCAGCTCCTGCTTGTAAATATTGATTCACCTTTCGCCATTGTCCCCCTTGCATGCACCCTCCACTTCCCCCACCATTAAATCCCTCAAGTCCCTTCCTCTTCCCCCCCCCCCTCCCCATTTTACATGATCCCTGTGCTTGTAAATACCCGTAAATAAATGCTTTGTTGACGTTTTCCTTTCAATCTGCTCGTGAATGTCCTTTCTTTGATGATCCAGCGCTGTTCGCACATAGCGTAGGCGGGAGGTTATTCCCCGCATAATCGGCTCATTAATTTGCCCAGTGGGTACCAGGTGGTGAGCTTTGACCACCATCATTAGCAGATGGAATCTAAGGTAAGATTGGTACACTGCCGGAGGGTACGTTCCCCGATTGGAAAAGTCACGTGATGCAGGTAAACGGTGTCAGACGGTCGGACCCTGATATCGCGCGACGGACCAATTGGCGTTCGTAGTTGCTTAGCAACCTGCCGAGGAACGAAGGTATTCGTCTGCGGCAGCCTCAGGTCCGGTAAGTTCTGGAGGGAACGAAGGCTAACCCTCTCGTAGTGTCCATGTAAAACGACATTGTCATAAATTATCCCTGCCTAATTTGGACGGTGTATTGATGCAGAGCGATGTGGCCCTTTTATGCCTATGCTTCAATGTGGAATGAATTCTTCATGTACGACTGCAATATCTATTGAGTTGACATGCTTATTCTAAAGGGTTAGTGGAGGAAAAAGTTATAATAAGGTATAATATTGTAGTTGGCCTTTGGGGGAGAAATTTGTAGGTTGGAAATTCGCCGAAAGAACTTCGTGGTTTTGTCACATACATTGACGTTTCTTAATGTCATTGTCCCGCATGCCATATTTTCCCTTACAAGAACCTTCAACGCATAAGGAGGCAATTAGGTCCATCTAGCCTATGCAATGTTTGCCAACCTATGGTTATTTATCTGTGCTCTATCCTTTTTATGCCTCCGCCAATGAAGTCGCCGGAGGCATTGTGTTTTCAGGTTGTCCGTCCGTCCGTCCGTCCGCCTGCGATAGGTTTTCGTCACCGCGATAACTTGAAAACGGCTGAAGGGATCTTAATCAAACTTGGTGCAGATGTGTATAATGAGGTAAAGATGAACTGATTAGATTTTAGGGTCAATAGGTCAAAGGTCAGAGGTCATGTTAGGTACAAATACTGTTAGCACGATAACTTATGAACCAGTGATAGGATTCTGGCCAAAGTTGGTACCCTTATGTATAATGGTGTAAAGATTAACTGATTATATTTTGGGGTCAAAGGTCAAATGTTAGACTTGCTGTCAAGTGTCAATCAAAAATTATGTTACTGAGCTAACTTGTGAACCAGTCAAGGGATTTTCACCAAACTTGGTATAATTATATATTATGATGTAAAGATAAACTGATTAGATTTTGGGGTCAATAGGTCAAATATCAGAGGTCAT
The DNA here is from genome assembly GCF_964187855.1 of Myxine glutinosa. Taxonomy (NCBI): domain Eukaryota; kingdom Metazoa; phylum Chordata; class Myxini; order Myxiniformes; family Myxinidae; genus Myxine; species Myxine glutinosa. The sequence goes on along the minus strand of NC_136261.1, from coordinate 356,519,099 downwards.
GTTATGTTACATGTATTTCGTTACTGTGATAACTTAAGAATGGTTGCAGGGATCTTCGTCGAACTTGGTATGTATAATGAGGTAAAGATGAACTGATTAGATTTTGGGTAAGGTCAAAGGTGATAGGTCATGTTAAGTATAAGTAATGTTGCCACACCAACTCGTGAACCAGTGATGGGATTTTGAACAAACTTGGTATAAGTATATATGATGCAACAATGAACTGATTCGATTTTGGAGTCAAGAGGTCAAAGGTCAGAGGTCATGCCAAGTAAAATCGGTGTTGCCACACCAACTTGTGAACAAGTGATGGGATTTTGAACAAATTTGGTACAGCTGTATGTGATGCAAAGTATGTGATGCAAAGATTAACTGATTGGATTATGTCAACAGATCAAAGGTCAGAGGTCATGTCAGGTATAAATGTGATAACTTGAGAACAGCTGAAGGGATTTCAATCAAACTTGGTACAAGTATTATAATGATGTAAACATGAACTGATTAAATTTTGGGGTCAGGAGGTTGAGGTCAGGTTGAGGTCAGAGGTCATGTTAAGTAAAAAATTATGTTGCCATGCCAACTTGTGAACAAGTGATGGGGTTTTGAACAAACATGGTATAAGTATATATATATGATGCAAATTTGAACTGATTGAAGTATGGCATCAAAGGTCAGAGGTCATGCCAGGTATAAATGTGATAACTTGAGAACAGCTGAAGGGATTTCAATCAAACTTGGTACAAGTATTATAATGATGTAATAATGTGGGCCAAGGCATTTCGGTCAACGTCGTCACATCGAAGAGTGTCGTTCTAATTATCTGATGAGCATCAAGTAAGGAAGCAGCACTACCATTTTAAAAGTCTTTCTTTTGACTCGGCCGAGATCGGGTTTGAACTGCCGACCTCCCAGACTATGAGCGGATGCTCTAAACATTATGACACCATTGTGTACATGTTATTTTATTATCCTGGGGTGTAAAAAGGATTCTTTTTTTTATACTTGCATAAGAGTTTATCTAAGATCCGAAACACTACCTGCAAGTAAGAAGGCTGCGATAGGATTTACGAAAGTCAGGAGTACTTGAATACAGTATTGGATTGAATGCTGAGTTACTGTAACCAAGCCAGTTGAGTAACATGAAGATTAGTTCAGACACACAATTACGACAAAGGGCCTTAATTATGTTCACCATGAATAAAGGGAGCCAACAAATTATGAACACTCCCATGACAACACCTAGAGTCTTGACTGCACGGTTATTCGATTTTGTCTTTATCTTTGATGGATTTTCAGATGCATCTTTACTTGTGTAGGATTTTTCAAGTGCTTCAACCTACGTTGGGATGAGCAACAATGCAGGAAAGGGGGAGGGGAAGAGGAATGAGAGGGTTGAGGAAATTCCAAATGATTATTCATGACAACCAACACTGTTACTCATTTTTTTAAAGTTAAACAAAAAACAAGTTTCAACAACTTCAGTTATTCTTGAGATCTAATATTTCTGTTGTACATGGTGTTTCAAAAGTCTGGATTCATAGGATTCATAGGTTCATTAAAAAAAACATTTGATTGCGGTCCCTCCCTCCCATCAAACGGGCTTTCGGGCCAATGTTGAGTGAGAGGGGAGGGGCGCAGCATGTCATAAATGACGTACGTGCCCGAGACGATAAAGGCGTCTGCAGCGGGGGTGGGGTAGAGTGACGTAGCAGCTGCCTGGTACAACCACGCAGAGGCTGTGAGGCATCTACAGAGTTGCAGCGCAATGCCATGCCCCCAGCCCAGCCAGCAACACATCCCCTCTTGCACCCCACATTGAGCTCTTGCACAGAGCCGCCACTCTGCTGTGACAGATTTATTGCCACTCTGCATCTGTGCCAGCTGTGTCCCACCGGATAGAGTTTGCGGTATTTTCTGTCCTGTCACCTTTCTGGTCTATCTCCTGTGGTGTATCTGAGGGCCTATAAGGACATAGATAAATAAGCCATCCTGATCGTTCGTTGGGCATGTATGTTCGGTAGTGGGTAAGTGGTTTATTGTTGTTGGTTGCATCAATCATTTATTATTGTTTGCTTCTCTGTACATTCCCATGTGACTATTTATTGCTTCATTAAATATACCAGGTCACGGAATGAATTCTGCTTGTTGTGGCCCTTATTGGTGATCAATAAAGGCCTGTTGAGGGATTAATTGGCTGCGGTTATTAACACCGCATATAAGACCATGTCACGCATATCAGGCTCGCTCTGTTAAGACCCTCTGCTCATATAAGACCATGTAAGCCTACTTAGAATTGAGATGAGTGATTCCTGGAAGTGTCTGATGGATTCCTGGAAGATTCCTGATGAGTGTTTTTACAAGTAATTAAATTATGTGGAAGTGAAGACGATAATCTTACTATAATTCACCAAATGTCCGTCCGTCCGTTCGAAGGTACCGCAAAAACGGCTCAACCGATCGAAACGATATTTTGGGTGGGTATTCCTGGGACCCCTGGGAGTAAAATAGGCTATATTGTTTTTACAAATTTTCCAGTTTTTCCAAACACGATGGAATAATATTTACCGATATGAACAGTGATGTGGCTTTTGTTGAAATTCTACAAATACTGTTTATTCTACGTACCAGGAGAGAGTAGATCGACTCCTGACGAACTCTTCCTATATAAACGTGCGGCTCCGAAGTAACACAGCAGCATATGCAAGGCGACTGAGAAACAGGTGTAGCGGCCACTTCTGTTTTGCAGAATTCAATCTTTTTACAAAATGGGCGCCATGTACTGTTTAGATTTTGATGATTTGTGTGTGATATGATTCAACGGATGTTTATATGAATCGTTTAAAGTAAAAAAGCCTTCAATTTCTGATATTTTGCCTTTTCATTTGGGCCTCCCAATTGAAGCCCCGCCTGTAGGTCGGGTGCCGTTGCTAGTACATAAAATACACAGATGTTATTTTTTTTGGAAATTTAATTTTTTTGCTTTGCCTTGAAACATTTATTTGAAATCTCAATCTGACCATCCATCTTCATATCTTGCACTACTATTTTCAAAATGCAGGAAGCAGCTCACCTGGTGCATGGCCACAAGTAGCACACGTACGTACACAAACACCATAAGCGCAAGTGGTACGTAGAATGTAGTTATCGACATGCCAATAATAAATGATGGTTTGGTGATGAAATGACACATCTCCGGGTTTTCATAGCATGCGGCCACCTGGAAGAATGAAACAAATGCAAAGTTTCAGAGATGGTGCATTATTTCGATGAGTTGGTCAGTATTCCGTTTTTTGGTCAAAAGGGAAAGTCGGCGTGGCTGGAACAAATTATTACCATATGGTGGCTATTGCCACCAGTGCAATTTTAAAATGTCTCTTGCCAAGAAAATACTATACTTGTGGCAGCACAAATATTCAAAAGGTCCTCCAGATAAACGACCTTCCGATGGATGGCGTACACATTGATGCTTCACCACAGTCAAATTTTTGTGTTACAAGTACACCCGCAGACTCCGGTAGGGGCAGGAAGGGTCATTCCTCTTTGGGGTATATAGATTACAGTCGATCTATGGTCGGGTCTCAAGAACATTGGGTGTGTGTTCTTTTACCAAGTTTCTTGTGAAGAGATTAAGTGGCTTAAGCATTTGAGCAAGCACTCAGTTCAAAACCGTTAAGGAACGGCTGGCTTGGCAACCGCTAGCTAGCTGCTGGGTAAAGGAGCACAACCCGAGCGTCTCCCTTTCAATTTCTTATCAAACAACAGGAGCGAGTTTCAAAAGTTCGCTACGAAAAATGCCACGGTAGCGGCAAAAAGGGCCATGTTATTAACCCAACTTTTGTGGGTTACAGAGGGGACTTCGCTCAGTAGATCTTCGCTCAGTTCTGTAAGTAAGCCTTTCTTCACGGATGTCGGGATTCCTCCAAATTTCTTCATTTAGTGTTATAAAGAGCATTAGCGACTGTTTAAAAAACGAATCATACGTGTTTGTGGTGTATAATAGCCGGCGAAGCCGGTGTTTTTTTTTTTTTTTTTTTTTTTTTTTTTTTTTGTATACAAGATCGAGGCTCGTGAAAGAGCGAACATTAATCACACAGAATGACAAACCGACACATAAAACATATAACATAGGGAGCGGTAGACAAGATGGGGAGAGAGGGGGAAGGACACAAACACAACATTTGAGAGCAGGGACCGAGAGACATGGAGACATCGAGAGAGGGCGAGGGCTTTGGGGGGGGGGGGGGGCGAGGGAAGGGGGCGGTGGGAGAGGTATAAAACATATGGACACTGCCAGGACTTCCAGGAAAGAAGTTGGAATTTCAAACAAGGTGGATCTGGGGTGAATTAGCGGGGGTAGAAAAGATCAAGGTTTTGGATGGGGGAAGATAAGAGATGGTGGTGAACAGCTGTTTTAAAGACCTGGAGGGAGGAGTGGGATTGAAGGGAGTGAGGGAGTTTGTTCCAGAGGCGGGAGAAAAGAGGAATGAAAGAGTGAAGGTGAGCAGAGAGCCGAGATTTCGGCAGTTTAACCATCAGAGGGTTGCTGGCAGATCTTGTGCGACCTGTAGGAATATTTGGGGGACAGAGCACAGAGAGAGCTGGGGGTGCAAGGCCGGAGAGGAGTCGGTAGAAGACAGAAAGACCACCTACCTGCCTGCGGTGAGTGAGTGAAAGGCCCTCAGAGATAGCTTCATCGCGGGAGATTCCAATAATTCTGAAAGCTTTGGTTTCAACAGCGTGAAGCCGAGCTAGGTGTGAGGCAGGAGCACCGGCCCATAGGGGAGAACAGTATTCCATTGAGCTGCGGATGAAAGCCTTGTATGTGGTGAGGAGCTCAGGTGTGCCGAGGAAGGACTTCGCACGACGGAGGATGCCCAGTCGGCGACTGGCTTTGGAGGCCAGCTTGGAAATGTGGTTTTCCCAAGAAAGATCATGGCAGATAGTGAGACCCAAAATCTTGAGCGACAGAACTTCTTGGAGAGGATTGTTGAGAAAGTAGATGGGAGGGTTGTCCAGTCGATCTTTTCGGAGAGACATAGTAAGAATGTGAGATTTGTCAGGATTGAAAGACATGTTCCACTTGTTTGACCAGTCTGTGATTTTGTCCAGGTCTTCAGAGAGTGAGGAGGCAGCAGACTGCCGATCTGAGGGAAGAGGAATGGAGCGGCAGAGAGTGGAGTCATCAGCAAAGAGATAGAGAGGATTTTCGAGAGAGTCAGAGAGATCATTGATGAAGACCAGAAAAAGCACGGGGCCCAGAACACTGCCTTGGGGAACTCCAGCCTGAACAGGAAGAGGAGATGAGAGAAACCCATTCAGGGCCACACGTTGACGACGACTAGAGAGGAAGTCCGCCAGCCATGCGTGGAGATTTCCATGGATACCAAAGGAGGAGAGTTTGGTGAGCAGAGCGGGGTGCCAGACCGTGTCGAAGGCACGTGATATGTCGAGGGAGACAGCTCTAATTTCCTGTTTGGCATTGAGGACCTCCATCCATTGTTGAGACAGCAGAAGCAGCATGTCCAGAGTAGAGTGACCTGGTCTGAAACCAAATTGATGATCAGAGATCAAGCCATTGGAGAAGAGGAAAGATTTCATATCCGAAGCAATGATGGATTCCATGACTTTGCTGATAATTGGGAGAAGGCTGATTGGTCTGTAGTTGCTAGGATCTGTTTTTGCACCTTTTTTGTGCAAAGCGGTGATGTTGGCTGATTTCCAAGCAGATGGCAGTTGACCTTGAGCAAAAGAGAGGGTGAAGAGAACAGAGAGAGGGTGAGATAGAGCAGCAGAGCAGGATTTTAGGACCCGTGGGCTGATGCCATCGGGTCCAGTTGCAGAATCAGAGTCGAGGGTTGACAGAAACTTTTCCACCTTGTCAGGAGGAAAGGACACGGAGTCCAGGAGCAGCAGGGTACGACTGGGTATGGTGGGTACAGAGAGGGATGGGTTTGGGACACAAGATTTAGAGGCAAACACAGAGTTGAGGTATTCAGCTTTTTCACGTGCGGAGTCAGCTGTGTAGCCGTTTGAGGTAAGGGAGGGGATGGAGGGGGAACAAACACCAGAAACGGATTTGACCAGACGCCACCAGGATTTGGAAGAGGGAGACAGATAAGAGAGTTCGGTCTTGAGAACGGAGAGATATTGTTTCCTGGCTCTCCTGAGGGTGGACACACACTTGTTTCGGGCTTTGTGAAAGGAAATGAGATTTCCTTCCGTTGGATTTGCTTTCCAGGAGACGAAGGCAAGTTGTTTCTGGGCAACAGCCTCACCACAAGATTCCGTGTACCATGGACGGGAGGAAGGGTATGACAACTGAAGACGAGATGGGATAAATCTGTGCATGAGAGAGAGCAATTTACTTTGGAAGAATTCCCAGGATGAGTTGATGTCAGAGGTGGTAGAGATGGGAGACCAGTCCAGATGATTGATGGCTGCTTGAAGACCGTGCCAGTTGGCCTGAGTGAAATGCCAGACTCGTCGACGCTGAGCAGGCTCCCTGAGGATGGTCAGAGAGATGTCCACTTTAACAAGGACATGATCAGATGATCCGATCGGAGCAGAAGAAGAGCAGCAGACATTTTCAGGGAAGTTAGTCATAACCAAGTCCAGAAGAGAAGATGTTCCGTTGACTGAGATCCGGGTCGGGAAATTGACAGATTGTGTCAGTCCCAGTGAGTCGCAGAAGTCCTTTGCTGAGGAGCCATGGCTGGAGAGAGAGGTACCCACACCCAGCCAACTGGCATGATGACAGTTGAAATCACCACATATGAGGAAGAGAGAGTTGGGATGAGTTGATAGAAGTTGGTCCATATCATCAGACAGCGAGATGTAGATGGAGTCATCACTGTTTGGTGGACGGTACAACACACATATGAACAAGAGGTGGGAGCGAAGGGGAAGCCGTAGCCAGAGGTATTCCTGGGGGTGAGGTGGAGAGAGTGCAGTGCAGGGCGAGTGAGGAAGAGAGTTTTTGATAAAGATAGCAACCCCGCCTCCAGGACGAGGCTCAGGTCTATCATACCGGAGGAGGGAGTAGCCCGGGAGAGATACTATGGAATCAGAGACATCATAAAGGAGGAAAGTTTCTGTTAAGCAGATCACGTCTGGTTTGACAGAAGCAACCTGTATGGAGAGATCAGTTAAGTTTGAACGAAGGCCCTGGATGTTTGAGGTCCATACCGTTAATGAAGAGGAAGGGGGAGCATCAGATACAGGAGTTTCTTTAGGAGTTTCTTTCACCTGTCTTTGTTTGATTCACAATCTTATGCACCTCTAATTTATTATTAAAATACTTTAAGACCAACCTCGGCCCGCACGGGCCTGGTTATCTTCAACGAAAAGCGTCACCAAACACCGGAACCAATGAGATTCGAGCATTTGAAAACATATTTCTAAAACCAAATCACGCAATGGAGGCCGCCATCGACCGGATGCGGAAGTTTGCATAAACAATTGCGAAAAAGTTCAATAGGAGTTTGTTTCACCCGTCGTTCTTTGATTCACAATCTAATGAACCTCTAATTTGTAATTAAAATACGTTAAGACCAACCTCGTTATCTTCAACGAAAATCGTCACCAAACACCGGAACCAATGAGATTCGAGCATTTGAAAAAATATTTTTAAAAAGCTTATTACGCATTTCGGAGGGTGAAAACGGCGTCAAATATTCTAAAATTGACGAAGAATTATTTTTTAGAAATCTCGTGGCCGTCGGGAATAGTTTTTCACGGCCAGAAATACGGTATAAGCGGTTTACATAAAGAAAGAAAGCTCGGTTTGATTAACGACATCGACAGTCACACATTGCCGTTGAAACGGCGCTATCGTCTGATCTGTCGGCACTGATCTTACTGCAAGCTAACTTCTTCTGGTGGAGGAAGCTGCCGTGCCCGGAGAGAACCAGCCCTGACAGCGACTGAAGTTAGAAGACTACACACATACTGTGAAAACGTATGTTAAGCCCAGTTAAAATTTCTTAAAATAGGCCTTAAGCTAGCACATCGTATAGTTACTTCCTTAAGCTTCTTGTGACATTTATTGTATGTAGGTATTGGGGAGGACTGTCTGCTCTTCTCTTTTACCAAGTCTTACCAGGTACGGTACCTACACCGACCTACTATCAACTACCTAACCTACTGATGCCATCGTGATGGGTAAAATAGTGGCAAGAGGCTTTGGCGTCGCTGGCTCATTGCGGCTTTGCAGTCGGGTACTAGTAGCCGGCGAAGCCGGTGTTGTCAATAAACGCGTACGTATTATGTCGAAAACCAGATTATGCTGTATCCCTTGGCTTGAGAATTCCGAAGCGCAATGGAGGCCGCCATCTTGCGGATGCGGAAGTATGCATAACAAATTGAAAAACGTTCAATAGGAGTTTCTTTCACCCGTCTTTGTTTGATTCACATTCTTATGCACCTCTAATTGATAATTAAAATACTTTAAGACCAACCTCGGCCCGCACGGGCCTGGTTATCTTCAACGAATAGCATCACCAAACACCGGAACCAATGAGATTCGAGCATTTGAAAAAATATTTCTAAAACCAAATCACGCAATGGAGGCCGCCATCGACCAGATGCGGAAGTTTGCATAAAACAATTGCGAAAAAGTTCAATAGGAGTTTGTTTCACCCGTCTTTGTTTGATTCACAATCTAATGCACCTCTAATTTGTAATTAAAATACGTTAAGACCAACCTCGTTATCTTCAACGAAAATCGTCACCAAACACCGGAACCAATGAGATTCGAGCATTTGAAAAATATTTTTATATTTTCGGAGGATTTTCGTCACCAAAAACGTGTTTCGGAGGGTGAAAATGGCGTCAAATATTCTAAAATTGACAAAGAATTATTTTTTAGAAATCTCGCGGCCGTCGGGTATAGTTTTTCACGGCCGGAAATATCCGAAGTTGAGACGGAATTCACCGAATTAATCAAGAAGTAAATTTTATCAATTTTAATCTCATCCAGAATGCAAATGGTACCTACTACACCTACTACACTGACTACACCGACGGTACCTACTACACCTACTACACCTACTACACCGACGGTACCTACTACACCTACCTACTACCAACTACCTAACCTACTGATGCCACAGTGATGGGTAAAATAGTGGCAAGAGGCTTTGGCTTTGCCGGCTCATTGCGGCTTTGCAGTCGGGTACTAGTATTTTCACTTCCTGTAGAAGCCGTTGCTCACACAAACGCCTTTGTAACTAGAAGCTATTTATACATGTTATCACTGCAGGAAAAACGCCTTGGGGAAGTGGGACATTAATAGTATTTTTATTGTTTTGTAATAACACAATATGCGATTGTGTATTATGCGATTATCATTATGATAATCGCACAATATGCGATTATCATTAACTTTGTTATTAAAAGCGTCATTGGAAAAACGCCACGATAAATCCTCTTTGGAAATACACCACGATAAAGCTAACTTAATACGGCTATACACCTCAACACACAACCCATTGACGGCAATGGCGGAAAAAACCCACTCGGGGGAGAAAACCCCCTTGTGGAGGGGAGGGGGGGGAATGAATGCGCTACAACCTTCATTATGTAACCCTTGGTCACTGTGTCAAGTTTGCTTGAGATTGGATAAGTAACAACAGAATGTATTGGCATCAAAAATTCATCAGACAGACACAAATGGCGTATTTTAGAATGATTACTATACTGTTTAATCTTGACCCCAGACTTATTAAATATCTCTTTTTGGTAATAATAATTATTCCTTTCACGCCATGAGGGGCATAGGAGCTGCTGAGGCAGTTTCATTGGCTAAGGAGTACAATCCTGGACGGGTTGCCACTCTGACGCAAGAATAATCAAATGGTCGAGGCAGTTTAATTGGCTAAGGTTGACAGGCTGAGTCAACACACCTGTTGCGATTTCAACGGCACGACAGGGGCTCAAACTCAAGACCGATAGATCTTAAGCCAGGTACCTTAATGGATAAGCCAACACCAGGCATCTTTTTTGTGATGGTGAGATATCTTTTTAAATCCATTCAGGTTGAACAAAAATGTCTTAAGCAAGAGAAAAAAGTTTCACTTTGACGTTTATCCTGTCCGACTCCGACATTCGGATTTCGCTACTTGTATTCACATCTGATGTCTCCTGACCCCGCATATGCGCTTTATCTGGAGAACACTGCTTATCTCCGGACCCCGCGTATTCGCGGTTAATAAAATGCGCCCTGCTCCTACATTTGTGGCGCTGTGCTTCGCGTATTCACATTTTTTCACGGGAGGAAAGAAAACATCTTCCACCTGCCGCACATAACAGTTTCAAAAGCATCTTCCATGCGTCACGCGTAAAGCCGTTACATGTGCGGATTACAACAAGTAACCTTATGATTAAACGGACCCTATTTTTACCTTCGCAAAAGCGGAAGGTTATGTTTTGATCGCTGTGTATTTATTTGTATGTCTGTGTGTGTGTGTGTATGTTATTCGCATAACTCAAAAAGTATTCAACCGAATTGCATGAAATTTGGTGGGATGATTGGTTATTATACGGGACACATTTGATTAGATTTTGGGAGCAATCGGGTCAAAGGTCAAGGTCAAGGTCACGAAAAGGTCAAAATCGTATTTTTACCATAGCGCGGTCAATTTTTATCCAATTGGCATGCAACTAATGCCAAAATGTTCAGAATTCAATGCCCGATCTTGTTTGTCATAACTCGGTCAATTCTTATCCGATTTGCATGAAATCAGCACCAAACTGTTCACTGTTCTGTTCCCTACACTCCCATGCCAAGTACAGAACAGTAGCTGCGGCGAAGGTATGCGCTCTACCGAGTGCCCGTTCTAGTTTTTGTTGTAAATCGATTATTAGCTTTCCATCCAGATAACACCATTCAATTTGATCACACAATTACTAATTCCCTTGACTTTATTTGGTGGAGCCTGGTGTTGGCTTAGCGGTTAGGGTACCAGCTTGGGACCCCAGGATCCTGGGCTCGAATCCCGGTCATTTGCTGAATTAACACCCAGGGGGTTGACTCAGCCTGTCATTTTTCCGAGGTTGGAAAATTGAGTACCAGTTCACTGGCAATTCCCTGTGTGGCGCAAAAGGAGACCAACAAAGCAGGAAGGGCATCTGGCCATAAAACATTGCTTCAAAAAGGGGACCACGGTGCCCGAAAAAGGCCAACCTCTGCTCTGCAGGGAAAAATGACTCCTAAAGGTGGTTCATCCAAGTAAATCGGTTATTAGCTTTCCAAAGGTACCATTTTTACCTTCGCAAAAGCGGAAGGTTATGTTTTGATCGCTGTGTATTTATTTGTATGTCTGTGTGTGTGTGTGTGTGTATGTTATTCGCATAACTCAAAAAGTATTCAACCGAATTGCATGAAATTTGGTGGGATGATTGGTTATTATACGGGACACATTTGATTAGATTTTGGGAGCAATCGGGTTAAAGGTCAAGGTCAAGGTCACGAAAAGGTCAAAATCGTATTTTTACCATAGCGCGGTCAATTTTTATCCAATTGGCATGCAACTAATGCCAAAATGTTCAGAATTCAATGCCCGATCTTGTGATATACGACATGACCCAGTGAAGACATTACCCTTGTTAGCGGTTGGGGGTCAAAGGTCAGGGGGGTCACGACCTTGCAAAATGTGCGTTTTTTGTCATAACTCGGTCAATTCTTATCCGATTTGCATGAAATCAGCACCAAACTGTTCACTGTTCTGTTCCCTACACTCCCATGCCAAGTACAGAACAGTAGCTGCGGCGAAGGTATGCGCTCTACCGAGTGCCCGTTCTAGTTACAATTCTATCGATGCAGGAACCACTTGCTACTTTAAATCACAGCATCCTGCTTCTTCTTTACGTGACACACACATGGATGGATGCGTCTCCATTTAGTAATAGATGACAACATCCCCCACCGTGTGGATTTGACAATTGCGGCATTTTTGTCTGCATTCCTGGCATCATACTGTACCGTATCTTCAATAAAGATTGGAAACTGTTCTTGTTGTTCTTCTTATTTTATTTGTAAGTATTTTGAATGAACCTATTATCATGTGCGCTCGTTTTTATAAAATTTTCCATTATGAATCACAAACCACAGGGAACCATCCCCCTTTTTCCCACTACAACAATGCCTACAGTTTCCCTACTTAAATACATCGACATTTCTCCTATGCATCCACAGTTCATGCTATAATTATACAATCCTACCTTTACTATGGGATTCATTCATCTACCCACACAAACGTAACAATAGGGTTTTTTCTGCAGGACATGTTATACTGTGGGGGTTAGCAATGATTTGTCTTAAAGTTGGGTTATGATCTCAAAGTCTGTTCCCAATGTAATTATTTTGTCATATTAATGGTGTATATGTGTAATGTGACGTGGTCATAGCATGCGTAGCACATAAAAGACCATTACACCATGCTTCTGCTATTTTATTGGTGTTGTCTCTATGGGACATCTTGCCTGATAATTTATCGGTGGGATGCTAGATTTTCAACACCGGCCCTCAAATTTATTGATGTGTCGTTGATTATATAATGATAATACTCCAATTGGTACTTAGTTGATTGATATTAATTACAAAAACTGAGATAAAAGAAGTAGAGCTGCATTGAAAGTCCACTACCCCCTTGCTAAACCAACATATCCTCCAGCAGGACTTTTCCGGGGCAGCTTAGGCTGATGTACACATAATGCCCCATAATGTGAAAGTGGAATTTTTATTAGGAATTTTTTTTACAAATTAACAAAAAGTGAAAAGTTTAAATGTCCTGGGTCAATAAGTATTAAACCCCTTTGCTTCAAATTGAGCTCAGCACTTGAGAACAAGTTCAAGTTGAACAAGAACAAGTTCAACTTGAACAAGTTCAAGTTGAACACTTCAGATTGAATTCACGTGCATCTAATTTCCTTTGATCATCCTTGAGACATCTCCACAACTTCATTGGAGTCTACCTGTGGCCAATTCAATTGACTGGACCTGATTTAGGAAGAAACACACCTTTCTATATGAGGTCTCACAGTTGACAGTGCATGTCAAAGCAGAAACTCTACCATGAAGTCCAAGGAACTGACCATAGAACTCAGAGATAGAATTGTGAGGAGGCATAGATCTGTGGAAGGGTATAAAACAATTGTTGTGTTGAAAGTTCACAAGAATACAGTGAGCTCCATCATTAGGGAATCGAAAGAATATAGAACGACCCAGACTCTTCCTAGAGCTGACCATCCGACCAAACTGAGTAACCGAGCAAGAAGGATCTTGGTCAGGGAGGTGACCAATAACCCAATGACCACTCTGACAGAACTACAGAGTTATTTGGCTCAGATGGGTGAACCTACCGAAAGGACAACAGCCTCTGCAGCACTTCACAAATATAGGCTTTATGGAAGAGTGGCCATACAGAAGCCACTCCTGAGAAAAAGCCACATGACAGTGGGCCTGGAGTTTGCAAAAACGCAAGTGAAATACTCTGAGAGCATGATGCAAAAGATTCTTGTGTTGTCTTGTGGTATGTGTGTGGTATGTTGTCTTGTGAGTTCCAACCTTATCAGAGTCCACAATACCACACATATCTCAGAGGCTTCGTGTGATGGCAGCTCATTTGTGACTGGTCACAAACCATCGATCTCTCCTCCTTTGATTGATGGACCAATCGCTTTTCACCCCTCAGCCCAAAATGGGCTTAGGGGTATTGTCGTCACGGGGGTCGTCCGGGCGTCCATCAACTTTTGGTTTCCGTCAATTTCAAGGAGAACGGCTTGTCCGATTAAATCCATTTTTGCAGTGTGTGTTGGGGTTGAGTAGAGGAAGGTTCCGTTAGAAAATGGGCGCGCTGCGATTTTCAATATGGCCGCTACGGCAACCATCCGGGCGTCCGTCAACTTTTGGTTTCCGTCAATTTCGAGCAGAACGGCTTGTCCGATGAAATCCATTTTTGCAGTGTGTGTTGGGGTTGAGTAGAAGAAGGTTCCTTTCGAAAATGGTCGCGCTGTGACTTTCAATATGGCCGCCACGGCAGCCATCTTGAAATTGGTTTCCGTCAATTTCGAGCAGAATGGCTTGTCCGATTAAATCCATGATTGCAGTGTGTGTTGGGGTTGAGTAGAGAAAAGTTCATGGGCGCGCTGTGATTTTCAATATGGCCGCCATGGCAGCCATCTTGAAATTGGTTTCCGTCAATTTCAAGCAGAACAGATTGTCCGATTAAATCCATTTTTGCAGTGTGTGTTAGGGTTGAGTAGAGGAAGGTTCCTTTCTAAAGTGGGTGTGCTGCGATTTTCAATATGGCCGCCACGGCAGCCATCTTGAAATTGGTTTCCACCATGCATGGGCTGAGGGGTTACGCCCGCTTTGCGTTGCTATTTATTTTATTTGTTTGCATACAAGATCGAGGCTCGTGTAAGAGCTAGCATTAATGACAAAAAACAAACGGACACACAAGACAAAATAAAGGGAGTGGGAGACCAGAGAGGAAGCACACAAGAGGATGCGGAAAGGGGGAAGCACACAAGTACAACATTTGAGAGCAGGGACATCGGGAGATCTGTGGGTTGGAGAGGGCTTGGGGGGAGGAGGTGTGGGAAGGGGGTGGGGGGGGGGGGGATGAGGGAGGTAAAAAACACATAGACTAAAAATAAATAAATAAATAACATGGACACAGCTAGGACTTCCAGGAAAGAAGTTGGTATTTCAGAAAAGTAGATCTGGGGTGAATTAACGGGGGTAGAAAAGATCAAGGTTTTGGATGGGGGAAGATAAGAGAAGGTGGTGAACAGCTGTTTTAAAGACCTGGAGAGAGGAGTGGGATTGAAAAGAGTGAGGGAGTTTGTTCCAGAGGTGGGAGAAAAGAGGAATGAAAGAGTGAAGGCGAGCAGAGAGTCTTGATTTTGGCAGTTTCACCAGCAGAGGGTTGCTGGCAGATCTTCTGCGACCTGTAGAAGTATTTGGGGGACAGAGCACAGACAGAGCTGGGGGAGCTTGGCCGGAGAGGAGTCGGTAGAAGACAGAAGGACCACCAACGTGCCTGTGGTGAGTGAGTGAAAGGCTCTCGGAGTTAGCTTCATCGCGGGAGATTCCAATGATTCTGAAAGGTTTGGTTTCAACTGCGTGAAGCCGAGCTAGGTGCGAGGCAGGAGCACCAGCCCAGACGTGAGAGCACAATTCCATTGAGCTGCGGATGAATGCCTTGCATGTGGTGAGGAGCTCAGGTGTGCCAAGGAAGGACTTCGCACGACGGAGGATGCCCTGTCGGCGACTGGCTTTGGAGGCCAGCTTGGAAATGTGGTTTTCGCAGGAAAGATCATGGCAGATTGTGAGACACAAGAGCTTGAGTGACAGAACTTTTTGGAGAGGATTGTAGAGAAAGTATATGGGAGGGTTGTCCAGACGGTCTTTTCGGAGAGACATAGTAAGAGTGTGAGATTTATAAGAGAAGTAAGAAGAATTGTAAGAGAAGAGCTTGTCGTTCTATCCCTGCACATGTATAAATTGAAGGTGTTTTTGTTGAGTTACTCTCCTGCTTAGGACCCTACCTCCCAAGCATATACAGTACTCTCAATTTGTCAAAACTGGATTTGATCCCCACCTCCCCACTCATAAACATTGCTCTGCAGAAAAAGTTGTAGACCCTTTTTTAAGGCGCGTACAGAAAACTGCTCCTGAACTGAAGGTCTGGATGCAAATCTGGCCTATCGGTGGGAAACGAGGTATATCTGGATCCAGACTTGAACCAAAATGGAATCGGCTTGTTTTTTGCACCTACCCAACTCATCCACCAAGTTTTGTCATACCCCATCTACAACTTTTTGAAATATCGTGTTTTTGGCCATATCTCTCTACGGTGAAGATTCACTTTTTAAATTATGGTATCTGGATCCGGATCTGTATCTTCACCAAAAGCAAATTAATTCGTCACCCCTGTTCACAAACCCAACCTCTCCGCTAAGATTCGTCCAAATCCATCCACAACCTTTTGAGATATCCTGTTGACAGCGAGGCAAACAGACAGACAAAACAGACTTTTAGGTAGTAGGTTGTAGACAACAACTGCTCAGGGTAGCATTACCGTTGTGACTTAGGAGCGTTAAAGTGGTGCCCGGAACCATTTTACACTCTCAGTGTCAGGATTGCTCGTCTTACTTTCTGTATCACTCAAACTATAGCTACCAGTACCGGGCTAGCTTTAATATCTTTCTTACAAACAAACATCAAAAACTTTTCATCATACACTTTTCTTAATCATTTTCACTCCTCACTTTTACATTCTCTCTCTTTTTTCTCTCTTTATGCAGTTATTTTATTTAAGGCCTGGCCTCGATGAAGAAGACTAATAGTCCATGACTGGAGCCTTCAACATAAAAAAAACCAGGGGTGAAAACGTTATCTCCATTCATCTTCGGTGGACGACGTACAGATGTACATGCTGCATCCTTGTTTGACTTTCAGCATTTAAAAGGATAGAGCAAGGACCAACAATGTTGGGAAGGCAATGGCAAACCATGCATTTACTACTATAATTCAGCTCAGCTCTTAATTGCGAAATGGGCCCAGTCTGGCCGAGGTGGGCCTCGACCGGCCTCATCACCTAGCCTATAACCTTCCTGGGACCCGTCCCGACATTTTTTGTTTGAGGGAATTCCTCCTATCTTTCACCGTTCAGGAGGGTATCTGCGTGTGCAGACAAAGAAACAAAGAAACAAACAAAAACTTTCTTTTATATATATATAGATTGTTATGAATTTGGGGTAGGGGGAATATCTAGATTTAGGTAGATCTGCATAGTTAGGTGTGTCCGGCTGTCGTGATAGGGAACCTCACCTGTAATAAGTTCTGTGTTTAGCCCGAATGTCGGAGTAAGCTGCATATCTGTGTCCCCGCCACGAGGGGGCGGGGCTTGGTAACTAGAATTAGGGAATATGCTAACTCCATTGTGTGTCGTTCCCTCTGTGAACATCCCCGTGTCCCTTATGGCAGCGCCCTCTTGTAGACATTAGATAGGCCCTTAGTGCACACATTAATTAAATCCCCCCCTCCCTTACAATGACTGACCATAAGAACTGACCGGAAAGACAAGCAGGCAGTGGCCTCGTACAACGGCGCCATGGAAGATGAACATCGTGCAAGGCAAGCAATAGCCACGCCCAGGAAAACGTGTGATTGGTTTGGGTAAGAAGCTGGCCACTGATTGGTGAAAGGAAGGTGGAAGGAAGCAGCAGACTGATTGGCCACCGACGGATGGCATGACATGAAAGGCAAAAAGCGCTCAGCCAATGAGAGGACACCAACGCGGTGAGAAGATTCGAGAAGTTGAGGGGCACCGCGCTGGTTTGGGGAGAGGAGGGCTGACGTCACACCGCGAGTCACAAAACGACTCGCTCGCCGGCATTTTCTCTCCGGCCTCTTGCCTTCCCTTGACTGTCCCTTTGTGCTGGACCCTCTCTTGTGTTGGATGTTGGAAGGACGTTGGCACGCCGATGATTCTCTTACCCAGATTCATGCACGAACCTCGCGAATGATCGTGCGGGGACATGAGGCTTGGCATGCAGCAGCGTCCGTGGGCCTGGTGGAGCACGAGAGGGGGGCAGAACGAGGCCTACTTCCCACTGACCGGAGCCACGGTCGGACGACTGCGCTCTGAGCCGGACCATCCTTGACGACTGCAGACTGCTGATTGAGATAACACGCACCACATTCCACAACACGACGAGACATTTATTTTATATATCCTCTCCCATTGTTTCGTATCTGAAGTCTGTGCGGGACGTCCCAATTTAGGATTTAGTTTTATCATCGCGTTTCCGTGTCCCGATATTTCTTAAAATTAATCGTTTCATTATTTTCCCCTGTACATTTCACATCCGTTTTGGTTGAATTATTGATTTCAGGTTGAAGAAGCCTGCGGCCGTGAAGGTAACTCGGCATAGTTCACCCCGCCTCGTGTGTTGGTCCGCCATCAATTGGGATAAACGCCTCCATTAAAGCTCGATTCATCCGTGGTGACGCTCGTTGTTAACTGAGCCAACCACACGATCAACACACTGAGCCATATATATATATAGTACTGTATGTCTGTACTTATCTCTCATGTTACAAACTTATCCAAATGTCTACTCTGTTCCAAAGATTCGGTGCTGCTGCGATAGCTCGCTGCAAGAGCGGACTGGACTGGCAGTATTCTGGGGTCATGCAAAACAGGTGTTTGGGCCCCCAAGATTAATTTTTGAATGACACTTAGTGCGAAAGAAAAGTTTGACAAAACAAGCATTTGTGCATAAATATGCAAAATAATAACGAGACCGTCAATTTAAAACAGATACACCAGGTTACGAACCAGACACTGTTACACATTGTGTTGCAGAGTACAGAATATACATTAAAGTCCAAGCATCATGGAATGTTAAATATGTTAAGTATGTAATATGGCAAACATCCCGAAACAGTATATTATTAGAAGGGCACTCGGTAGAGCGCATACCTCTGCCAGGCTGAGCAGTTTACATTTTGTATACCACCGATAGGCCATATCTGGATCCGACATGAATCAAATTCGAATCAGCTTGTTCTTGTCACTTACCCAACTCAAGACACCAAGTTTTGCCATAAGTGGTCCACAACCTTTTGAAATATCATGCTACATATAATTTTTAGCCCGATGACGCAATAGTGAGGAATCACTTTAAAAGTTCTCTGATCCAGATTCGAATCTTCACCAAAATCGAATCAATTCGTCCTTCTCATACCCCCATCTCATCCACCAAGTTTCATTAGAATCCGTCCATAACTTTTTGAGATATCGTGCCATATATCAGTTTTGGCCCTATCACTCCATGCTGAAAAATCATTTTTAAAATTCTCAGATTCGGAACCTGAATCTTCACTAAAATATAATCATTTCGTCCTTGTCACATGCCCAACCTCTCCAGCAAATTTCGTTCCAATCCGTCCACAACTTTGAGATATTTTGCTCAAATACCGAGAGACAGACAAACAGGCAGGGGTGAAAACATAACCTCCATCCACCTTTCGTAGCGGAGGTAAATATACATTCTAAAATCGCTTTTCTCTGCTCTTTCTGAAAACGTTATTTCTGAAAACGTAACCCATAAACTTTTTTTTTTTTAACGCACCTGCCCTTTGATGCTACTTTGATTTGATGCTGATGATCCGCGACCTTGCCATGAGATTTTTAACATCCACCAACTAATTCTGGTGGATGGCACACACATTGATTGGTATTCTAGATGAGGCGGGATTCGAACCCAGGCTAAGAAGCGGGTTTGCGTACCTCTAGGGTCTAGGCCATCCTGCCATCCTGCATATGCTTATGCATTTCATAAAACTCACCTCCAATTATTTGTGAGATTTTCTTTCTTAATGAAGTTTTTCTTAATAAATTGATTGATAAACTTATTATTGATCAATTAAAAAACTTGATTCATAGCATGAACCACCTTTCGAGGCCATTTTTCCCCGCAGAGCAGGGGTTGGCCTTTGTTGGCCTTTTTCGGGCACCGTGGTCCCCTTTTTGGAGCAATGTTTTACAGCCAGATGCCTTTCCTGCCGCCAACCCTGTAAGTCGCCTCTTGCGACACACAGGGAAATACCAGTGAACTGGTGCTCAATTTGCCGACCTCGAAAAAGGATGACAGGCTGAGTCAACCCCCCTGGTGTTAATTCAGCGATCGACCGGGATTACAAACCCAGGATCCTAGTATAGGATCCCAAGCCGGCACCCTAACCGCTAAGTCCAACAGATTCATAGCATGAGAAGTAGATAATTTGTCACATTACCCCGGGTCCATCGATTATCCACCAATCCATAAGGATTGGAACGAAGCAGATGGCGGCGGAGACGATCCAGATGATCAGCGTCACAGACCGGGCACGATGCCTGGTCATGAGCGTTGGGTAGCGCAGCGGAGTCGTCACAGCCATGTAACGATCCACGGCGATGGCGCACAGGCTCTGAATGCTTGTTGTGACACATAGCCAGTCGATGGAGTAAAGGATCTTGCTCGGCCAGCGACTCATACCCGCAGAGCCTGAGAACATGAGAGGGGCACTGGCCGGGACCACAATCGCCCCCACAATGAGATCCGCGCATGCGAGGGATGCGATGAACACGCTCGAAATTTCACTTTTGAGTTTCGGTGATGTCATGAGGGCCAGAAGAACCAGAATGTTCCCCATTACAATGACCAAGGATAATATAATGATGGTCACACCAAGAGGGATGTTTCCCTGACCATCGCCTATAAACCCAGGATTATCCGAATTGTTCATCTCCTGCAAATCTCTACTTATGTGGCCTTGTGTTTAACACCTTTACCACTGCACGTTAAACAGAAAGACTAATTATAATGTACAAATATACTCATCTGTCTACCACTCGCTGTTCGAATCGGCTCACTGCTCCACGTCATCCATTTAACAGACTCGCTGTGGGGTGAAGAGTCACCTATTAATGGCTCTCTGAAGAGTGCAGTCACCTTAATCTCAGAGCAATTAGGCGAGAAGCCAGTGACAGCAATCAAGATCAAGAATATGGCTTCGGGCACATCCCATTGGGAGGAGACATCACTTGGGAAAGTTGATCAGGAAGTAATGCTGAGCTAATTGCATTAGTTCATAATTGGTTCACGTGTTATCAAACAGAGTGACCACTATATTCGTCATGGGTGTGTGTGTGTCTGTGTGTCTGTCTGTCCGCAGCATAACTACCCGATGATATCATCCGATCTTGATGAAACTTGGGTGGGAGGTTGATATCATGATCTAGTTGTATCCTGCCTCGAGTGGGCGTATTGCGCCCATTGTGGGCGGAGCCACGCCCGAAAAAGATGTCTCATTAGGGGGTAATCGATTTCAAGCTACATCTTCTCCGAGGGGTTTGGTGGAATCCGACAGGGGTTTCGGTATTTGGTTCGGCCAATGTCATGTGTCTAGCCCCACTGAGCTCGATTTTTCATTTTCGCCCCAAGGTCAAGGTCACAAGGTCACGAAATTTACAAAAGTCTATTTTTGATGGTTTTATTACATTGTTCGCTTCCTGATATGGTGAAATGTCATACATGATCTTATATCATCACATACATCATGAAATACAATTTTTTCCAACAAATTTCAGAATCTTCGACCTTTGACCTTTGAAGGTCACAAGGTAAATTTTTCAAAGTTGTCGGAATCGAACCGAATTTTCGTTATTGTGTAGCTAACTAACCTCATAACTGATTATACATTATTTTCTATCTCACTTCAAGGTCAGTAACCTTCGTTTTGACATTTCAAGGCCAGCACCACACACAATTACGTACAGCTGGCTCTTAAAGGCCTGCACACGCAGCGCATTGGGGCCCTTTGTAAATAGGCATGTACACCGCATGTCGGGGGGCGATACCTGCCACGTGGGCCCCCGACCCCCCAGTCCGGGCCTGTTTCAGTTATAGTCCGTCCTTTGTCATTGAAGACCGCTCGCTCGTGAACCATCGTCGTCTCCTGACTTGTAAACGTTTATTTCCACTAACCGAGTATATGCCTAACGACGGGGGTGTATGCTTCTGTGTACAACTGTCCCGACATGAGTTTTTTACATCCCAAAAGGAGGTGACTGGTACTTTTGTTTCTACCCCACAAAACCTGTGTTTGTCCGATTGGCTCAATCCCGCCATTTTTTAAAAGGCAATGGTGTGTTGCCCATGGTCTTGGGCATTTATGATGACTCCTTCTCCATCCCAATTAATTTGACCTCTTCTTTGCCATTCCATTAAGCCTTCCTTGTCGATTTCTGTTCTGTCTAGCTCTTTTTTGAAACTTCCTACTATTTTGTCATTCTCCCATTTGTCAGAGAATATTTGTTGATATTTATTTTTGTAGTTTTCCTTTGTCTTCTTTGCGATCATTGGGGCTTTTTCTTTTTTGATTTGATTTGATTTGATTTGTTCAAATTGTTCAAAATTTGTTCAAGATTTCAAGCATTTCAAGAATCAAGATTTCAAGAAAAATTTCAAGAATCAAGATTTGTTCAAAATTTGATTTGCTTTGATTTGATTCTTTTTCGTTTTCCTGTGTAGTATCCTGCACTTGCACCTGTTTTTGGAAGTTTGCTGCTAAATTGATTAAGGATACCTTTTCTGATTTGTTGTTTTCTTGTTCATGTATAAATATCATTCGATAGTCTGTTGAGCTTTTCACATGCTCCGCTAGTCCTACACACGCTATTCTGTGCACTTGGTTTCGCTCCATCAGACCACCTTCTCCTTCTCGTCTCGGCAAGTAAAACCTCGGAATGCATTGGTTTTTTAAGAATAGCTTATGAATAGTTCGTAGTTTCCTTGTTTTGGTGTCCAAGTTGTTGATCTTCAATTGTGGCCACTTTATAATTGCATAGCTATACTCGAATACCGGTACTGCAAGTTGGTTTATAGCTTTGATTTTGTTCATTGGATAGAGGGATGACTTCAGAATTAGTCTTATTCTGCGGAGGTACTGTTGTAGAAATGTGTACACAAAATAGAACGTCCACACTTCAAGAACAATGTCAAGATTTAATTCAAAGGAGAAACCTCACTCGAATGTAAAAGGTTACAACACAGTTAAACAGAACTTTGCCGGCGTACTCAAACAGGACTCCAAACGACATATCGAGCAAGTCTTCTGCCAATTCGGTCTGCATTTTGTCTTTCATAGTGCTTTGTTGAGACAAAGAAATTCATCTGGGCTTTAGAGTGTCCGTTTGAGCGATGAGGGTTAAATCAAAGGGTCAAGGAAGAGATAGGCAAGCATAAAAACCCATCTGGTTTATATCCCAGCATAAACCCCAAAGATAAGAATTCCAGACCAAGTATTCAGACATTCAAATTGTCTGGAAGGTGCCTTTCAGGTTTTTACATCGTTGCACAGACAATTATTTATTTTAAGTATATCTAAGCACATCACACAATTTCTATAATTCATAATGCAGATTACTCGAGGAGTTATCACTAAGTATATGTTTATCCACTTTATTAGCATTACATATTCTAACGATTATATAATACTGCTGTGCATCGCAATTAGTATTACAAAACAACACCCATGTTTCTGTGCCTTCCTGCAATGGGAAGAGTACCAACAGATTATAACTGAATGCAAGTAATAACTCACTTACAAAAAAAGAGGGGCATTTCAATAAACTCAGAAGTCCATGTGGACTTCTGCAGTACTATTTGCTGATTATTTACGCATTCTTTTGTGGTACCAGAGGGCCTTCTTCTATTCCGAGGTATTTGTAGGATACTTTGCTTTCTCGATCCCGAATTGTTGTACTTTCATCGATTGAGATATTGTACACCGCACCTTTCCTATCCCATCTCCAGGCGCTGCATGACGTCATTTCCGGGCACTGAAGGGGGCTCGGCAATGATGCACGCTGAAAGGGAGTACTCAGTTTTCACTCTGGTAGTTTGTTTTCTTGCTTTCTTGTTTGTTTGCCCGGGCGATATCTCAACCATTCTTCGAGCGAGGAAGCTGAAATTTCGGCAAAATAGTGAGCAGGTACTTTGTCAAAAACGTTATTTTTTTTTTTGATTAATCAATTAATTGATGAGTTATTTAATTATTAGCGATTAATTAAGTACTTATACATTTCCTTTCTCTTCTGGGCATTATCTCAGGCACCTTTTGAGATGGGAAGCTGATATTTGGACATGCCAATGACCAAGTGATTTGGCTGCAAAGGCTATTTTTGATTTATTGATTCATCAATTAATCAATTAATCGATTAATTATTCGATTAATGACTGAATTTTTTTTTATTAAAGTTAAAGATTCGGATGAAATGGTGGTGGTTTATGTGTTCTATTAGGCAATTGATTAATTATTTAATTTTTTACGATTATCATTTATTTCTTTTCATTATTAATCAATTATTTATTTTCTCTCATCTGGCCAATATCTCAGGCACCTTTTGAGCTATGAAGCTGATATTTGGACATGACAGTGACAAAGTGATTTTGCTGTAAAGGGTATTTTTGATTTATTGATTAATCAATTAATGGGTAATTATTTATTGATCACTACTTTAATAATTCAATTTTTAATTAATGACATATTTAATTAAATTTCGAAAAGTTACATCTTTGGATGAAGCACTCGTGGTTTAGTTATGCCATTAGCCAATTGATTTAAAAAATATTTTATGACAATCTTTTATTGACTTTAATTAGGCAATTAATCAATCAATTATTGTACACCTCTCCATTCCAATACAGTCTCTATGAGCTGCACTGTGGTATTGCCGGGCACCAGAGGCGCCCCTGCAATGGCACACTGGAGGATATTTAATTATTTGGCATGGGGGCGGTGTACTTTGAATGTGTCTGTTCTTGTTTGTTTGTTTGTTTGTTTGTCCAGGCGATATCTCAACCATCCTTGGAGCTAGGAAGCTGAAATTTTGGCACAATAGTGAGCAAGTACTTTGTCAAAAACGCTATTTTTTGTTTTTTGATTAATCAATTAATTGATGAGTTATTTAATTATTCATGATTAATTTCATACTGATACATTTCCTTTCTCTTCTGGCCATTATCTCAGGCACCTTTTGTGTTAGGAAGCTGATATTTGGACATGCCAATGACCAAGTGATTTGGCTGCAGAGGCTATTTTTGATTTATTCATTAATCAATTAATCAATTAATTATTTAATTATTCCATTAATGACGATTTTTTTTTTTTTAAAGTTACAGATTCTGATGAAATGGTGGTGCTTTATGTGTTTTATTAGCGAATTGATTTTTTTTTATTTTAATGATTATTATTTATTTATTTTCATTATTATTTATTTATTTATTTTATTTCTCATCTGGGCAATATCTCAGGCACCTTTTGAGCTAGGGAGCTGATATTTGTACATGACAATGACCAAGTGATTTGTCTGTAAAGGGTATTTTTGATTTATTGATTAATCGATTAATTATATATTGATTAATAAATTTATTATTTAATTTTTTATTAATGACTGATTTAATTAAATTTCTAAAAGTTACTTGTTTGGATGAAGCACTTGTGGTTTAGTTATGCTGTTAGCCAATTGATTAAGAAAATATATTATGACAATCTTTTATTGATTTTAAATATGCAATGAATCAATCAAATATTGTGCACCTCTTCCTCCAAATACAGTCTTTACGAGCTGCACGGCGGTATTGCCGGGCGCCAGAGGTGCCCCGGCAATGCCGCGCTGGAGGATATTTTATTATTTGGCATGGGGGCGGTGTACTTTGAATGTATGTGTACTTGTTGTGTGTTGTGTTTAGAAAGTTCTACTTTCTAAACGTGAATTCGCGGATCACCATATGCAGATTCGCCATTGACTGGGTATGGAACAAACGTACCCGTTTGTTTGCCAACGGGTACGTTTTTCATGGAAGTCCTTCACGAACTTGCTGTCCATGTCTGACGTGTGATTTAAGGTGCTACAGGAATGTGAAATTTATTGGTTTCATGCTTTATCATTCACCGTTTCTACATTGTCTGTTTGCTTCTGGTCTCCCACCCGTGCGTAGCATGGGTACCTCTCTAGTTCTCATAATAAAGATCTGGTGAAAATTTGATGACAAAACTCAAATGGTAAAAATGCTACGGCCAGGACAGACACACACACAGACAGACAGACACACAGAAGTGATTGCAAAACCCCGTCTCCTGCTGCGCATGGGATGGGCTAAAAAAGTTTTAATTTGCTAAGGAATGTTTCTGGGCATTTCCGGGCATTTCCGGGCATCTCCGGGTGGTGTTTAGTATGACCCTTTTGGGGGACGGAAAATTTGATTTGTTGCATCTCTCATCTATCAACACTTCTGAGGACCATTTTCCCCATGGCGCATGGAAGCGCAAGCTAAGGGAGGGGTTGAACTGTGCAAATGTCCCTGCCTTCCACTTGCTGACCAATAGTTGCAGCCAGCAATGTCCCGGAGAGAGGGGGCAGACAAAAAGCAGCGTGTGGCATGCCGGGAAAATAAACTCGAAGACATGGCAGAGAAGCATTCGTGGCTCATACAACCTCTACTGACAGAGATGTATCTACGACCTCCGCCATTTGGAGGTTCCTCGGACCCTCCACAGGGGCACTAGAACCCGAAAAGGTGGATATCAGTTCGACTTTTCCACTTCCGCAATCGCATTTTTGATTCGTGGAGCCACCAGCATGACTCGTTATGAATCTTCTCGTACGCCGTATGTAGGACCTCCGTAACTTGGGGGTCCCACAGACCCTCCACGTGCTATGGGCCACCAAAGTAGGTGCCACGTTCAACTTTTCCGCTTGTGCCACTCGGCGAGCTTCCAACTACGTAGTCAGACTCACCCGGTGCCCTCGGCATCGGTCGGTGCTTATTGTCGCGTAGTGCGAACATGAATCTACGGGCTTCATAATTTCCGGGTACCCCAGACCTTCGGTGGTGGCGCTACAGGGTACCAAAGTAGGTCCCACAATCACAACAGGTGCATGCTTAATCAGCAAATGACCATTTAGAAAGGCAGAAAACAAAAGTGGAACTGTTTACCTGTAAATGTACTGCACTTAATTTGATTTGTAGTAAAGTTATTTAATTAGACTTTGTGTTTAATTCAGCATGTGAGTTACGATGGGGTGGCGATTTTATATCTCGCCTCGAGCGTCACTTTTCCTCGACACACCACTGTGTTGGTAGGCATGTTATCAGTCTATATTTGTGGGTTTGTTGGGTTTCATTCAGTTTTGGGATGAGAAGAGTGTTGCTTTCTGTGAACCATTCATCCAATGACTGGTCCCCATGGATGAGTTCGTTAAATGCTCGAGCGTAGTGAGGGTGGCGTGCATACAGTTGTTTTAGGTAGAAGTTTGGCATCCCATTGGGCCTGGGCATTTGAAGCTTGGCACTTTTGCGAGATATTTTCTGATTTTCTCTACATCAATTAACATTGGGTGCATTTCATGTAGATGTTGCTTTTTGTTTTCCAAGTGTCGTGTCCTATCTGCTTCCTTTTTTTGTTCTCTTTCGTCTTCATATATCCCTTTCCAGAAGTTTTCAAGATCCTCTTTAGAGGGGGAGTTGCTACATTTTGTTTCTGTTTCCCTAGTTCTGTGTAGAACTTTTTTGGGTTGTTTTCAAACTGTTGATTTTGCTTTCTCTGTTGTTGGCCTCATCATAATTTTTTTCCCCTGCTCTCTGTTGTATTTCGAGCTTATTATGGGCAGCTAATGGTTCTAGTCCATTGTTTTTGATGTTGTATTCCTTTTTTATTTGCCCGATTCTTTTCTTGAGCTTTGGACTTCTGTTTCCCTTCTTTAATTGTTCTTTTTCCCTTCTTTAATTTGTCCTGTTTCCTTCTTCAGTTGGTTTCTCTGCTTCTCCAGTCTGTTTCCATGTTGGTGTTTTGTTCTTGGTCAGATTACCACATCAATCTTTTTTGCGTTTTTTTGCCTGATATTTTCTCTTGGACAGTAGGAAAATGTTGGTTCTGGGACAATGACTCACCAAGCTCTCAACCAAATGTCCATTGGGTTCAATCTTAAATTATTCAATTGCTACTGATTTAATGGTTAATGGGGTAATACATAAAATCCATCGACCTCTTACCCACCAAGCTTTCAACCCAATACCTATGGTTAAATTATTGTTGCACAACTGTGATTAACATCAGAGTTGCGGAGGCCGATTACGAGGCTTTAAACTCCCGAGGCGAAAACTCAATAGCGGATTCCAAATCGAGCACTTAAATGCGCGGAATGGCGGGACACAGCGTGAGCCCTGCAGCCTTAGCTATTAAAAACCAAACAGGAAACTGCGTTCAGGTATATGTACAAAATATATATAAGGATTTATTAATGAAAAGCAAAGACAGTGAAAAAGCACACGCCGGTAATAAAATAAGGTAGCTAAATCGGGATCCCACACTCCAGACCTCAAACACGAGATGAGGGAGATGAATCCGAAAATAACACGTCTTTTATGTAAAGTGTATTCGCGGATACGGCCTTATCTCGTTCCTGTCGTCTTCTTCCCGGCCTGGACGAATCCTCCGTCCACCTCGCACGCCCCGCTAGGCCCGAGCCAATGCCCTCGCCGCTGCACCCGAGGTCCCGCTCCAGGCTAGCACGAATCCACCCAGCAAAAATGAGCGAGCTCCAACCACCTCGACGGCGATCTTCCACACGACAGCCAACTCAACCCGGGCCAGGACCCTGTTCACAAGCCAACTCAGGATCGCACCGGGACTCTCTCAAGCCGTGAACTCCTTCAAACTGCACTCAACTCGACTCTCGAAAATGGCGTCTGACCCTCGATAATCTCCCCGGCCGATGACGTCACATTGGCGCACTGCTCTGCCAATCAGAGCCTCCCACGACTCGCCGGCTCGTCCAGGGGCACACCCACTGCGGCGCTCCAACTCTCCCCACTCCGTGGTCACCGGTCATAGCACGTGCTATGCGAGGTTGGTAGGCCTTTCGGAGGTGTAAATGGTGGCGGCCAATTGTGGCGGTGTTCCAGCCTGATTTCTTCCAAAGTCATGTCAGGGGGAAGGGCGTCATTTAGTGTTGTACTAAAGGTCCTAACTAATGGTTATGTGGTTTGCAGTGCCATAATGGACAAAGGTTTGATGACCAGGTTGGACTCACTTGGGCGTTATCTTTAATCCCTAACTACTTAACACTCGAATCTCCTGGTAGATCCACAATCATACATCTTATCCCGACAAACGCCTAAACATGAAGAACTTATTACAGGTAGATTCCCTATCGCGACATCTCGAAGCATGTTACCTACTCAGATCTACCTGGCTCTCGATCTTGCTTTACCCCCAGACATAACACAGCCCCCCCCCCCCCCCTGGAACCGTAGCTCCTGCAAGGTTCACTGCAGGCGCTACCATTCCAGCCTTAACACTTACTGTCACAGTGTCACACACTAAATTAACCAATGAAATAAATTAGGAAGGGCTGTGGGAAGTGAGTCGGACTACCTACCTACACTTCCTTAACATGCTAAACCCCTTAACAATCATGCAATCATGTATTTACATTGGTCTTCATTGTTCCTGTGCTCCTGTGGTGGGAGGAACAAACAACACACAACGCTAACTTAACCACAAAACTTAACCTTACCAAAATTCAAAAACTCCATAAACACTTTTACATACCCCAATCTAGAGACTGCGTCCCCCAGTGGATGCCACAAGACACAACCTTACCTGCGGGGCCATCCCCAATGCACCCCCTAAATTTCCACGGGCCCTGTCCAGATGTTGCAGGTGAGTGACATGGCTCGGTGGATTTCGCCCACATTCATTCAACACAAACCCCTTTTCCACGCATTCTCAATCCATAAATCATCACTACATTTCAAAAATCAACAAAGCACTAACGTCAATACACCCCCCTGCAGGACCATGGCATTGATGTCATATCATGTGTGTGCATTCCTCAACTAGGCAGCGGGGAGGTACCGAACAAAAAGATGGTGGGGGCGCTTCAGGCTGTGGTGTCCGCAGTCCCAAAAACAAGTCAACCGACTTACATGTTCATTTCCCCCCCCCCCCCCCCTTCACCTCTTGGCCCCGTGACAGCCCAACAGCCGCTTTCCATCGTTACCTCGCCGGTGAGGGACGCCACACACACCAGGCTCCTCCGCGGCCTCCTGCTTCAGCGCCGCAACACGGGTCACCGGGGGACTTCCTCATCCCGTGGTGCCCAACCAGACCCTCCACCGACGAGCTCCAATTTCCAGTTACCACCGGCTGCCAGGGGTAATTGCCGCAGAGGGGAGGCCGCAGGCATCGCTCCTCAGAGCTTGATCTGTACCTACGGACACACACACACCTTCCCCACCCACAAGACCCCAAAACACACTTCCTCCCCCGCTGCCATTCAATTCTCAACACAACACGGCACAATTCCATAGATGGTACAAAAGCTGTTTCACAAGTTTTGCCATGGCCTGCTTCATGTGAAATCCCCCAGTTCACAGTTCAAATCCTTACACATTTCCAAAACACAATAATCACCCCTCATGGTCTCCAATTAATCATCACTCATCCATTTGCAGTTTCCACTCTCACGACCACAACAAAACACATAACCACAACACCAAAACATACGCCACCCACAAGACACTGTGTGGCCCCCATTACATCCCCTCACCGGCCATGTCATCACTCTCACCCGCCTCCCAACTCCAAATTACATGTCCCTCAATTTACCAAGCAAGTCCTGACGCCTGGGACAGTACACATCAACCACTCACCTCAAGTGCAGGTAATTACCAGTTGGTCAAGTCCAAAGTGCAATCCACCCTTCACAATCCCAAAATTTCACATTGGGCCTTCCAAATACTTCCGAAATTCTCTTTTGTCCCCACTACACTGGCAGGTATGTGGATCCCCATCCAACGGTGATCATCGCTACACAACTACCAGTGGCCACGACAGCTCTGCACCTCTACTGTGCAAGGGTCATCGGGACAAGGTGAGCAGTCAAAACGCCAACATGGCCCATGAGTGTCCACAAGGGTGCGACCCACTATCCATCCTTCGGCCCCCCTGCGAGGAACACAGCTGCACCAGCCCCAGCTGGCCAATGTGGTGAGCACTTGCTGCCAAAAACACACTACCGCACACACAACCTCGGCCCTGGGGGAGACGACCGCAGTGCGTGGCATTCCCCTCACGTCACCTACGCCGCCCTCTCATCCCCCAATCCACAGAACGGCAGCCCCCGTGCTCACCCACACTTGACCACACCAAGGTCCAGCCAACAGCCATGCTCCACCAGGAGACCCACCCAGAAGACATGGTCCACACCCCTCGGACACCCAAAGCACCACGTTGACCCTCAGACCACACAACTACATCCCCATAACCCCGCGTCCCAAATATCAGCACAGTTGCCCCCGCAACCAGTTGAAAGCTGTGTCTTGCTACCCTATTAATTTTATCACAGCCTCCAACACTTTGGTCTACACACCTGGATCAATAATGGCGTCACTGTACAGTGTCCACCATTTCTCCTCACAAAATTCACCCCTTAATTTGCATCTAACCCACAGATTACCCATGCCAAACATTTTTCACATTTCACTAACCTCACCAAAGAAAGATGCTTTGCCATACATATGCCAGCCGAGCATGGCCCATATGCTCGGCTCGTTACACATTCCCGATTCACATCCCCATGGCTCTCTTCCCAATCGGAGAGTCCATAAATCATAAAGGAACTTCTGTTGAAGGTCACTCTCAAACCATCACGTTCCACAGATGCCCCAATGGTTGTCCGGCAGGCTGTCTCCATCCCTGTCCATGCGGTTCGACCCGTGTCCATAGACCAATCACCATGCCAGGTCACCACATGCTGGTTGTCCCAGAGTCTCAGGGAGAGGGTGTCAGGCCGCATGCCCGGGTGGTCACTACATCAGGCCCAAGCTGGCCGTCCGCGGTGCCACCACCAAAGCGCGACCCACAACACCTCCCCCTAGTGGTCCTCAATAAATGCCAACCCAGGCTTGTGAAACCACCTCGGACCCCCCTGGAGGTCTTAACCCCATCAGGGCCACCAGCTCACCATCATCATCAGAGCCACCAGCTCGGACGGCGGCCCGACGGACAAAGGACGCCACACTCCACCAGACCCCCCGTGGGACCCAGGTCGTACCATGCCACCCATGGCTGGACCCCACGTCCAAATCTTGCCAGCACAGCCCCCCAGCTGGCTGGCATCCACAAATTTACAAAGCGGCAACTTTTGCCCGAGGCCATCCCCCATGACCTCGCCCGGTCCAAATCCCGCAGCCCGGCGACCAACTCCAACCACGGCTGCTCCAAATCACATTCCCATTTAAATGTAATTTCCTTTTTTCTCTTAAAATTTCTCACCACCTGTGCCAAGCCACAGCTGCAGGTAACAACTCCCTCGGGTTGTTTTGCCCCTCCCTGCAGCTGGTCCACATTCCCTACGGGGACCAAATCGTCGGAGGCTCGATCTCCCGACTCCCCAAGGTCCAAATCCAGCCCGGAGTCAACACACTCCCCCAACTGGTTGTTCAATTTTGGAGCCTCCGTTGCCAAATCGTAGTGTACGGTGAGAGTCCCCTCGGTCATTCCAATCACCTCCTCGGACCAACTCACCTCATTACCCAGACTCGTTTGGGCCTGGTCAAACTCTTCCTCCGTGGGACTGTCACAGGTCCCCAGCCGCTGGATCAAATCATCCTCATCATCATCATCATCATCATCATCATCAATTCCACAAATCATTACTGGCCCCGACAGTTTTCATCATTATCCCCAATAAATACCCGGTCCGGCTCCATTACACGGACCCCCAATTGCTCTGCACCACCGCCCTGGTGCTGCACGAATTCCAATTCATCCCCTTGTTGAGGTGTTGTGACATCCACCCGGTCCCGACAAACAACCAGGCCACTAGGTGGAAAACATTCCCTATTACAATTAGCACATTCCAAACTCACCTGTGGACATTCCCCATCCACCTGTGCACCTGCAGTCTCCCCATTTACCTGTGGGCACTCCACGCTCACCTGTACACATGCCACAATTGCCATTCCCTGCAGGCATTCCCCATTCACCTCTGCACATGCCGTTCCCACTGCAATTCCCAATTTTTCCCATTCCCGGCTCCTGAGCCCCGCCGGCACCATTCGTTCGTCCTTCCCTCAATTTATTTGTACATTCATCAATTATATTTCCCACTCCTTCAATTTTTCCCTCCAATCGATCACTTATTCCCTTCATTCCTTCCCGACATTCATTCCCCGGGGACTCCATTTTATCACTTATTCCTCGAATTTCGTACTTTTGGGCATCCATTTTATTTTCCAACCCACTTTTCATTTCTCCCATTTCATTACTCATTTTGTTTTCCAGCCCATCAATTTTTCCATTTATTAAATCCCTCATAAATTTCATTAAGGCCTGGTCGTCTCTGGATGCCGTCCCTCCGGCGGGGGAAGTTCCAACGCTATCCTCCATTTCCGGCTCACTCCCTTCACTGACAGAAGCCTCGCTACATACCTTCATCTCGTCAATCTCCAACATCCGCCTTCCGGAAGATTGTTTCCCGCGTGCGTATTTATTTTAATTCCAAAAACACAATTTAAATTTGTCAAAGACGCGATATCGTGCTCCGTATGCCCAATTGATTATTAAATTTCTCCGCCTCGCCTATAAAAATTTTGCGTTCGAACGTTGGGCGCAATGTATGCCCGACCGTGTCGATGTCTCGCCGCGGACAAAAAAAATTTGTCTGACGGGTTCGAATCCTACACTTCTGACACCAAATGTCGCGCAACTGCGATTAACATCAGAGTTGCGGAGGCCGATTACGAGGCTTTAAACTCCCGAGGCAAAAACTCAATAGCGGATTCCAAATCGAGCACTTAAACGCGCGGAATGGCGGGACACAGCGAGAGCCCTGCAGCCTTAGCTATTAAAACCAAACAGGAAACTGCGTTCAGGTATATGTACAAAAATAATAGAAGGATTTATTAATGAAAAGCAAAGACAGTGAAAAAGCACGCGCCGGTAATAAAATAAGGTAGCTAAATCGGGATCCCGCACTCCAGACCTCAAACACGAGACGAGGGAGATGAATACGAAAATAACACGTCTTTTATGTAAAGTGTATTCGCGGATACGGCCTTATCTCGTCCTTGTCGTCTTCTTCCCGGCCTGGACGAATCCTCCATCCACCTCGCACGCCCCGCTGGGCCCGAGCCAACACCCTCGCCACTGCACCCGAGGTTCTGCTCCAGGCTAGCGCGAATCCACCCAGCAAAAAGGTGCGAGCTCCAGCCAACTCGACGGCGATCTTCCACACGACAGCCAACTCAACCCGGGCCAGGACCCTGCTCACAAGCCAACTCAGGATCGCACCGGGACTCTCTCAAGCCATGAACTCCTTTGAATTGCACTCAACTCGACTCTCAAAAATGGCGTCTGACCCTCGATAATCTCCCCGGCCGATGACGTCACATTGGCGCACTGCTCTGCCAATCAGAGCCTCCCACGACTCGCCGACTCGTCCAGGGGCACGCCCACTGCGGCGCTCCAACTCTCCCCACTCCGTGGTCACCGGTCATAGCACGTGCTATGCGAGGTTGGTAGGCCTTTCGGAGGTGTAAATGGTGGCGGCCAATTGTGGCGGTGTTCCAGCCTGATTTCTTCCTAAGTCATGTCAGGGGGAAGGGCGTCATTTAGTGTTGTACTAACGGTCCTAACTAATGTTTATGTGGTTTGCAGTGCCATAATGGACAAAGGTTTGATGACCAGGTTGGACTCACTTGGGCGTTATCTTTAATCCCTAACTACTTAACACTCGAATCTCCTGGTAGATCCACAATCATACATCTTATCCCGACAAACGCCTAAACATGAAGAACTTATTACAGGTAGATTCCCTATCGCGACATCTCGAAGCATGTTACCTACTCAGATCTACCTGGCTCTAGATGTTGCTTTACCCCCAGACATAACATTATTCAATTATGCATGTTGGTTCTAGGACAATCCTCCAAAGGAGGAATGTGGTCAGTCTCCTAGCCATCCCAAAACCAAATATTCCCCCACTACTCTTTTGCTGCACAAAAACTCACCCTCTCCCTAATTTCAATTTCACAAATTCACCAATTACCACCCGCCCCCAATTTCAATTTCACAAATTTTACAATCAGACATACAATAGTCATCACTATCGAAAGTGCAAAATATGTAATTTCTATATATGGCGCTTTTGTACATGAATGTCCATGAATTTGCTTTATATTTGTTCCTGAATGTACCTGGTGTTGGCCTAATGGATAGGGTGGTGGGCTTGGGATCCTAAGGTCCTGAGTTCGAATCCCGTTGAGCTGTTGAATTAA
Source organism: Myxine glutinosa (assembly GCF_964187855.1). Classification (NCBI taxonomy): domain Eukaryota; kingdom Metazoa; phylum Chordata; class Myxini; order Myxiniformes; family Myxinidae; genus Myxine; species Myxine glutinosa. Next base: position 356,484,191 of record NC_136261.1, on the reverse strand, counting down.
TACCAGGTGGGGTTGACTCAGACTGTCATCCTTCTGAGGTCGGTGAAATGAGCACCAGGGTACTGGGTCCTCTCTCAAGGAGGTTGATGGCAGGATTTGCACTCTGGCCGTCGTAAAAACACGTCATTCTGTAGCACACACAGTGGTGTGTATCAGGATAGTGCTGAGGAGTCGTCCAAGGACACAGTGACGTGCTGATCCAGCGTATGCTCCCATATATATATCCACAGGTGGACGGAAGCCTCTCCTCAGTAAAAGACACATGAAAGCCTGCTTGGAGTTTGCAAAAAAGCACCGAAAGGACTCTCAGGCTGTAAGAAACAAGATTCTGTGGTCTGATGAAACCAAGATTGAACTGTTTGGCTTCTGTTTGGCCACTCTGCCATAAAGCCCAGATCGGTGGAGTGTTGCAGTGATGGTTGACCTTCTGGAAGTTTCTCCCATCTCCACACAGGATCTCTGGAGCTCAGCCAGAGTGACCATCGGGTTCTTGGTCACCCCTATTACCAAGGCCCTTCTCCCCCGATTGCTCAGTTTGGCCGGGCGGCCAGCTCTAGGAAGAGTCCTGGCTGTTCCAAACTTCTTCCATTCAAGAATTATGGAGGCCACTGTGCTCTTGGGAACCTTCAATGCAGCAGAATTTTTTTGTAGGCTTCCCCAAATCTGTGCATTGACACAATCCTGTCTCTGAGCTCTGCAGGCAGTTCCTTCGACCTCATGGCTTGTTTTTTGCTCTGATATGCATTGTCAGCTGTGAGACCTTATATAGACAGGTGTGTGCCTTTCCAAATCATGTCCAATCAATTGAATTTACCACAGGTGGACTCCAATCAAGGTGTAGAAACATCTCAAAGATGATCAAGAGAAATGTGAGGCACCTGAGCTAAATTTCAAGTGTCATTGCAAAGGGTATGAATACTTATGTCAATGTGAAATTTCAGTTTTTTCTTTTTAATAAATTTGCAAAACTTTCTAAAATCCTGTTTTCTCTTTGTCATTATGGGGTACTGAGTGTAGATTGATGAGGGAAAAAATGAATTTAAACGATTTCAGCATAAGGCTGCAACATAACAAAGTGTGAAAAAAGTGAAGGGGTCTGAATACTTTCTGAATGCACTGTATATGTATTGTATATATATATATATCTATATATATATATATACAGTCACGTGAAAAAGTAAGTACACCCCGTGTAAAGTTTTGACTTTTTCAACATAGTTCAACATACAGCTATTTGATCTTCATTTCAACAATATTGATAGATAAAGGTGATATAATATAACAAATATCATGAAACATTTACATTTTGTAGTCCATTGTATAATTTAAATAAACATAAATGCAAATTTCGCAAGTGGAAAAAGTAAGTACACCCTTGGCTCTAATAGGTGGTATTGCCCCCTTTGGCAGAAACAACTTCAAGTACGCGTTTCTTATAACTGCCTACCAGTCTCTGACCTCACCTGGGAGAAATTTTTGCCCACTCCTCCATGCAGAATTCTTTCAGCTGTGTGATGTTTGAGGGGTTTCTTGCATGCACAGCTCGTTTCAAATCCCCCCACAACATCTCGATGGGATTTAGATCCGGGCTTTGACTTGGCCATTCCAGAACCCTCCATTTCTTTCTTTTCAGCCATTTCTTGGTGGATTTACTGGTACGTTTAGGGTCATTGTCATGTTGCAAGGTCCACCTTCGGTTGAGCTTCAACTCTCCGACAGATGGCCTCACATTATCCTCAAGCACCCTCTGGTACAATGAAGAATTCATAGTGGATTCTATGATGGTGAGCTGCCCAGGCCCTGATGCAGCAAAACTGCCCCAAACCATAGTATTTCCACCACCATGCTTTACAGTTGGTACCAGGTTCTTGTGGTCAAATGCTGTCTATGGTTTTCGCCAAACATGTCTTCTGATACTGTGGCCAAATAGCTCCACCTTTGACTCATCTGTCCAGAGCACATTGTTCCAGAAGTGCTGGTCTTTGCCTAGGTGTTCATTGGCAAACTTTAGTCTTGCCCTGATGTTCTTTCTGGACAGCAAAGGTTTCCGCCTGGCACACCTCCCATGGAGATTAAATTTGTGCAGCCTCTTTCTAATGGTAGACTCGTGCACTTTGACATCAACAGTGGCAAGAGCTACCTGTAGGTCCCGTGATGACATTCTGGGGTTCTTAGAGACTTCTTTCAGCATCTTGCGGTCTGCTCTCGGGCTGAACTTGCTGGGGCGGCCTGGCCTGAACAAGTTGGCAGTTGTTTGGAATCTTCTCCACTTGTAGATGATCTTCCGGAGACAGTCGAATGATTGATTTCAAATTGTTTGGAGATCTTTTTAAATCCCTTCCCAGGCTCGTAGGCATCTATAACCTTCTTTCTGAAGGCTTCAGAGAGCTCTTTTGATCTAGGCATGGTGACGCCGCACACTTCAACAACAAAGAGCAAACCAAAGTAAATGTCTGAGGTTTAAATATGACAGGTTCCTCCAAGATCCTTTCTCACGATGTTCTAATCATTTGCACCTGAGCTGGTGCACCTGATTCTAATTTTAGGTATTTGAAGTGGTGATAAATGTAAGGGTGTACTTACTTTTTCCACATGCGAAATTTGCATTTATGTTTATTTAAATTATACAATGGACTACAAAATGTAAATGTTTCATGATATTTATTATATTATATCACCTTTATCTATCAATATTGTTGAAATGAAGATCAAATTGCTGTATGTTGAAATATGTTGAAAAAGTCAAAACTTTACATGGGGTGTACTTACTTTTTCACGTGACTGTATATATATGAATGTAAGCTCACAGTATCCATACAAGACACATCTCCAACAGGATGGGTGTTTGTCATCTTATCCTTTACTTTATGTGCATCCTTGTTTTTATCCATTTATGTGTAAATTTCTGTTTAAAATAAAAATCAGTCAATCAACATTCTCATTAGCAACAGGGCCAGAATCTTCCAGAACTCTGCTGCTTTCCATGGAGTGTTATTGACCATGGGTTAGTCATCGGTCAGGTGCTTCAGCTCATCCCTGTGGATCATGGTTTAAAGCCACTCATCTCCAGAAAGTGTTCACCCTTCTTGATAACTATCGGGAACATTCCAGTTCGGATTTCTTCCAATATGACATCCAGGTCGCTATGTGTATTGAAGAATGAGTCTTCTATAATGGACGTCATAACTGTGAATTCAAAAACAAGTGGAGCCGAGCCTTGCTGTAGTTGATTGTATTAATGACTCATGTTACGTATTACCTCCCCAAACCCCGGTTGCGGTGCACCTCCGAGTCTGGAGCGGGAACACGGCAGAAAGATTTGTTATTATGTGTTTTCTAATAAACCATGGTAAAACCACACCAATGCAATTGTGAAGAACAAAACAAGTAATTGTATTAAGAACTCTCACATACACAATAACAACACTCAAGAAAGTACAATGAATATGTCACTTGCATCAAATGAACAATACATATGATGATACCATCATTCCCCAATGCTCTCAAAGCAATGAACTCGCGAAACACCAACCGTGAGTAGAATGTAACATTTCCCAAAGTCCATGCACTAATCTCCACGCAGGGTGAAGGTCGAGGTCGTGCAGAACGGCAAAACAACAGGCAGGTATTGGCACGACTGTGGATGAGGAGTTACGAGGTGAGAGGTCGATATGGGAATTGAGCCGATAGGTAAACCAACGGCAATCAACACGATGAGGTCGATATGGAAATCCCAACGTCAAAGCAAGATGCACCAAGCGGACAGCCTCTTCTTTTTCAAGGACAAAATGGCATATATGCTTGCAATGGAGGCGCTTGATTTCTCCAACAATAACTCACATTTGGTGATAAAACCTGAGACGCAGGTTTAATTGCACTCACAGTATATAACAATGTCGCAAACAATCCCTCCTCCGGAAAGCCTCAACTCATTCGCAACCAATATCAAAAAAGTCCGCTCGCAGCCTCGATGCGATTCACGCCTGTATCTCTCTCCTAGCCATTCTCCTCCTTCTCCTCCTTCCGGTTCTTTGCCGTGTTTTCCTCTTTCCTCCACGAACATTTATTTTTACCTTTTGCTAAAGTCATCTCCATTTCACACAAAAATCTTAACAACAAAATTACCTGAAACTAAAAATCCTACAAGTAAATAATCAATAACAAAGGTGGAAGTGATGAATTTGTAACACTCAACATACCTACGAATTTGAATGTTCCCAAGCACCAAGCATACGCTTCTTTAGATTAGCAATTGCTGGATTTATAGCTGTCTCATTTTCCATATTATCATTGTCCACATTATTCTCCATATGACTGATGGAGGGTTAAATATGTGATCATTATTAGTCTTTATGAGCTCAGAGGAACATTTAGTTTACTCTTTTACCAACTTTGTTTTCTGTAATTATTGAGCATAAAACGAACCCAAGATTTCTCCACCATTCAAATCACCTAATTTATAAGTGCCAGGAAAGAGTTTAATATAGCAACGATTTAAATTTTTTTATCTAGTCCATTTTTGCTGTACCCCTTTTCAAAATTGATTTCCACCAGTAAATTCTAATATCATCAACTTGAAATTTTGTTTTTCTCAGGTTAATTTCTTTTTGGTATTCTAGTTTTGTAAATGTGTCTGATCGTTTCCCTTTTGTTGAAGAATGGACTATATTATTGCAATCATCAACAATCTTACTATAATTCACCAAATGTCTGTCCGTCCGTCTGTTCCCAGGTACCACAAAAACGGCTGTCCCAAAAACGAACGAAAATGTGGGTGGGTAATCCTGGGACCCCCTGATGGTTGTTATAGGCTATATTGGCTATATATAGGCTATATTGTTTTTCCAATTTCAAATTTTTCCAATTTTCCAATTTTCCAGTTTTTCCAAACACGATGGAATAATATTTACCAATATGAACAGTGATGTGGCTTTTATTGAAATTCTACAAATACTATTTAGATTTTGATGATTTGCATGTGATATTATTTAACGGATGTTCATATGAATCGTTTAAAATTAAAAAAAAAAGCCTTCAATTTCTGATATTTTGCCTTTTCATTTGGGCCTCCCAATTGAAGCTCCGCCCATAGGGCGGGTACCGTTGCTCGTGTCTTGAATTAATAAACCCATTTTTTGATGACGGTTCTGTAAATGAACTTTATCTCCTCATCAGTCCATAATTTTTCGGCTTCCTTTTACTTTTATTACTGTAAATATCAGTTTGAAGGCCGACATTAGAATAATATACGTCTTTTGTTTCTCAAAGCAACAACCCACGCATATCTCGACATTAAATTGATAACGGTTAAAGCATACTTGTACACCCCTGTCATTTTAAAGTTCAATCAAGTCAACAGACCAGATATAATCAATCGCTTTGGAATATACCTTCCTGCTTTTAAACTTTGTGATTATGGGTTTGTGTAATTCATCAGCTAACAACTTATCACGTTATTGCTCTTCAGTCTTAATTAACATCATTAGAGCTTAAGTGTTTTGAGTGACCAGGCCCAAGTCTTAATTTAGTTATCTTTAATTTATAATTTGTAATCTATAAATTTATAATTTTTATAACTTAATTTAGCTTATCATCTTCTTCACGATAAACCTATCCTGCTTTTCTCTTAAGTGTTGGGCTTCGTATCAAGGATAGATTATACAACATTTCTCTATCAGCTTCGTGTATTTCATCAAGTGTTGTGCTATTCCCATAATCAATGTTGTGTTTCCTACACACTTCATCAACATTGTTTAGTGGTTTGCTCCAAGGTTTAGGATTGTCAGCTTTGTCTGATCTTTTATCCAAGTTTTTTTTTCCAGAACCACAGAAAGAATATCCTGGAAGGTGCAATTTGTTGTTATAATTTACTTCCTGATAAAAAAAAAACTTGTATATCCCCTCCTTTCTTAGAAACAAATTTGCTATTTTGGCTTCCACACACCGTACATACCCCCTTTTGTATCACTCTATTATTTTTTACTTTTTTGATGAGAGATATTGTTCGTATCAGTTTTCTTTTTACACTTCAGACAATAAATCATCTTTGAAACCATTCTATTTATTCATGAGAAATTTAATAATCCAACTCCGACAGAGTACAGCAAGCTTTTTCAATAATTTCACGATATACATTTAAATCCTGATTTGTAAAATATGAAGTATCTGTAAGAACGCATTCACTCTTTCCTCCATTTATTGATGAAAAAATGTAAAGTTTTCTCTCTTCCATTTATTGATGAAAAAATGTAAAGCTTCTCTCTCCTCCATTTATTGATGAAAAAATGTAAAGCTTCTCTCTCCTCCATTTTTTGATGAAAAAATGTAAAGCTTCTCTCTCCTCCATTTTTTGATGAAAAAATGTAAAGCTTCTCTCTCCTCCATTTTTTGATGAAAAAATGTAAAGCTTCTCTCTCCTCCATTTATTGATGAAAAAATGTAAAGCTTCTCTCTCCTCCATTTATTGATGAAAAAATGTAAAGCTTCTCTCTCCTCCATTTATTGATGAAAAAATGTAAAGCTTCTCTCTCCTCCATTTTTTGATGAAAAATGTAAAGCTTCTCTCTCCTCCATTTATTGATGAAAAAATGTAAAGCTTCTCTCTACTCCATTTTTTGATGAAAAAATGTAAAGCTTCTCTCTCCTCCATTTATTGATGAAAAAATGTAAAGCTTCTCTCTCCTCCATTTTTTGATGAAAAAATGTAAAGCTTCTCTCTCCTCCATTTATTGATGAAAAAATGTAAAGCTTTAACCCAAGTCGATAACACCAACCGCATCAACTTATAATCTTTTCCTTTACCTCGTTTTCTCTTCTCTGTCATTACTCCACCAAATACAACTAGAACGGGCACTCGGTAGAGCGCATACCTTCGCCGCAGCTACTGTTCTGTACTTGGTAAAAATACGATTTTGACCTTTTCGTGACCTTGACCTTGACCTTTGACCCGATTGCTCCCAAAATCTAATCAAATGTGTCCCGTATAATAACCAATCATCCCACCAAATTTCATGCAATTCGGTTGAATACTTTTTGAGTTATGCGAATAACATACACACACACACACAGACATACAAATAAATACACAGCGATCAAAACATAACCTTCCGCTTTTGCGAAGGTAACAATGAATCTTTCAGAATGTATAATGCATTCTTTTGTTCCACAGTGAGTTTACTCGGTTTTATTTGCATCAATTTCCCTGTGTTTATGCCTCCGCCTCCAAAGGTCGCCGGAGGCATTATGTTTTGGGGTTGTCCGTCTGTACGGGCTAAACCTCGTTTGTCTCAGCAACCACATGTCCGATTGAGACGAAACTTTCAGGGTAGGAGTGACACCCATACAGAATGTTTTTATGATAATTGTGATGTCATAGGTCACGTGGTATGGCAGCCATCTTGGACTAAATGCAAATAATAATAAAATTATTTCTCGGAAACCGCTCAATGGAAAAATTTTAAACTTGGCACATTGTCAAGTACTCCCAATGGGGAACAAAAGCATGATAATGATGATCTGCCAAAATCTTTTATTCAAATTCCTTATCATAAAAATCTGAAATTGCATGCATATGATCTATGGCACATTTGTATTGAAATATTAAATTTATGACATCTTAGGTCACATGGTTTGGCAGCCGTATTGGATTTAACCGAAAACCCTAAAAAAACATCTTCTCCCAAACCACCAAATTGATTGACTCAAAACTTTACTTGTGTCATTGACTAGGCATGGTGATTAAAAGATGACCACGAAAACGTCATTGGTCACATGGTGTGGCAGCCATATTGGATTGAAGAAAAATATTAAATAATTCTATCTCTGAAACCGCTTACCCTATCGATGCGAAATTTTACAAATATCATCTAACACCATTGTTGCATATAGTTTGAAAATGATGATGTCATAGGTCACGTGGTTTGGCAGCCATCTTGGATGGAAAAATGAACCTTATCCAATCAACATGAAGCTTCACAAACGTGAACCCCGACCCATACATATGCAGAGTGTACATTTTAAGGTCATATGTCACATGGTGTGGCAGCCATATTAGTTTGAAAGCCGATAAATTAAAAAATCCCTTCTCTGAAACCACTTCACCGATCACCGATCGATGTGAAACCTGTCATGGCTGGTGAAAATGTGATACTTGAAAACAGCTGAAGGGATTTAAATCAAACTTGTTTATTTTTAGGACAATGTACGAGGGCATCTACCCGTTGTGGGACTTTGCGGAGGCATATTGGCGACACAGTCGTATTGCTCTAGTTCCTTCTAACTCATAAATTCACCTTTTTGTCTCACAATTTCCATATTCATATATTTATTTCTCTCTTCTCCTTCTTCTGCTTCACATAATTCTGAATCTTCTTCCTTGTCACTTCTCTCCTTTCCTTCTTCACTTAATCATGATTCTTCTTCCTCTTCTTGGTCTTCTTAATCAACATTGCGACTACCTCATCGAGCTTCCACTCCATACACCATAGGATATTAAATATATATTCATCATGGTTCTGTGATATTCTTGTATCCATAATTATTTTTCTAATAACAGGAAATCAATAAGATTTGTTATTAATTTGCTGATATTATGTTTTTTTATCTAAAATAGTTTTATATTTCATCACTTTTAGAAGCTCATTTTTATTTTATATTGTCGCGTGACTGCCCCTCGGTTAAGACCGGGGAAATCACGAATAGCCAAAGCGAGCTTTAACTCGGAGGCGACGATCAAATACGGACTTCACTCTATATGCGCGGGAGGAAGAAAGAAAAGAAGAAGCGGGAACTTTACCTGATGGCCATGCGCAAGCGTCTTCAACCCTGTAGAAATTAACTCACAAAAACCCGATTTCACGTCCAAAAATAAACGTGGCTTTATTGCCGGACCCCGATACAAAGAAACGCGCCGGTAAATAATATTGGTTCCTAATTTGGGACCCCACACACCTCACTTAAAATACAAGCACAGGGGAAGAATGAATCAAATAAACTGTGGTGTTCTGTGGTGCGGCTTAGCTCTGTCTAGCTGAGGTGTGTCAGGGTTCGTCAGATCCGAGCATGTCGTCCAGGCCGCAAGCGTGCAGTCCAGACGCGGCTCCGGTTGGCAGGAATTAGGCCTCGATGCGCCCACGTACGCCGCTGTGCAGCAAGCCTCGCGTCCCCGCATGATCGCTCGCGAGGTCCCGTGCGTGAATGCCGGGTAAGAGGATCGTTGCTGCTCCAACGTCTTTCCAATGTCCAACAAGCAAGGGTCATGGGTCAGAGAGCAATGGTGGAAGGCAAGAAAAGAAGAAAGTCCAAGGCAAGCCGAATGTCCAAACGCAAGGAAGCAGTCCAACACGAGAGGGCAGATGGAAGAGAGGCAGAGGCGAAGAGAGAAAATGTCGGTCTCTTTCACTTTTTGTCAGACCCTCCCAACGTCACCGGCGCTTCTCCTCCAATCAGCATGTCGATTCTTGCTCGCCCTTCGCTCCCTCCTCTCCGATTGGCCGAGCGCTTCGCGCCCTTGGTGTCACGGCATTGGTCGGTGGCCAATCCTTCACCGCCCTTACTCTGCCAACCAGAGACCTGCTTATTACTCGCCCCTCCCCCGACAATCATGAGTTCTTCTGGGCGTGGCTCTCGGCTTGCCTGTTTGATGTTTCATCGCCATGATGTCGTAATGCGCGGCAGCTTCCGGTCTGGTTTTATCAAATGCTATGTGTGGTGCTTTTAATGGTGGGATTCCTAACCTACGTGTCTATGTGTGTTGCCATACGGGACAATGGATAGATCACAGAGGGAACGGCGTAGAATGGAATTGGATCCTTATGCCCTAATCTAGTTAACAAGCCCCGCCCCCTCATGGCGGAGATGAAGACACAAGCTTAATCCGACATTCGGGCTAGACAGTTCCCTGACTTACTGTACATCAAAGTGGTTCTTGCTATCCACGGTCATCGGAGCACCTACCTATGCAGATCTACCTGGATCTATATATGCCCTACCCAAAATTCATAACAATATTTTAATCAAATCTGCATTTGCGGGTTGATCAATAGCAGTATAGAACCACCTTTCGAGGCCATTTTCCCCACAGAGGTTGACTTTTTTCGTGCACCATGGTCCCCTTTTTGAAGCAATGTTTTACAGCCGGATGCCCTTCCTGCCGCCAACCCTGTTAGTCGCCTCTTGCGACACACAGGGAATTACCAGTAAACTGGTACTCATTTTGCCGACCTCGGAAGGATGACAGGCTGAATCAACCCCCCTGGCGTTAATCCAGCGATCGACCGGGATTCAAACCCAGGATCCTAGGATCCCTAGCCAGAACCCTAACCGCTAAGCCAACACCAGGCTTTTTATCAATAGCAGTATATAGCCTCGGTTTATCCCACCTTTCATTTGCCAGTATCAAGGCATTCAAATCATTGAAATGCTTCCATCAAATCATCCATTTCCTTATTTTGCTCCTCAGTCAGGTCTGTTTCACGTGCTTCTCAATATAATTTCATAAGTTCTTCTATTCTCTTCTGAGGTTCATCATAGCCCATATTCATATATTTATCTCTCTCCTCTTTTCCTTCTTCTTCACTTAATTCAGATTCTTCCTCTGCTTGTTCTTCCTCTTCTTCTTCAACAACCCGACCACCCCTTGAGTTTTGACCCATAAGATATTAAACATATATTCATCTGGATTCTGCGATATTCTTGTATCTGCAATTATTTTTCTCAAAACAAGAAACCAATAAGATTTGTTTTTATCTCTAATAGTTTTATATTTCATCACTTTTAGAAGCTTGTTTATATTTCATATTTTCATCAAATCTGCATTTGTGGGTTTATCAATAGCAGTATATGGCCAGTTTTTCATTCAAAAGTTCCTGTGTCTATGTTCCAATTCATATGGAATATAATATTGTTACTGACACGGCTAAGATGTTATTTGCCGAGCGGATGGCTGCCGCGCCCGAACAGTTACCCCGACTAACCCGATTCCTGAACGTTGGCCAAAATCACGCCACAGATATTCAATAGGGAAAAGACAAAGGCGACACGGATGTGAAGAAGAAGAAGGAGACAAAAAGGTTTTGCAATACGAATATAATTTATTACTATTTACAGGATTGAAAGAAACCAAGGAAGAAGGAAAGATAAGAAAATAAAGCAGAAAGAGGGACGGACCAGAAAGACACAGTGAAAATACTAGCTTAACTATTACAGTCTTAATTAATACCCTGGGACAAGACACACAGAACAAACTCACGTACACGAATGGGGAAATTGCAGGCAGGAATGACAGGAGGTGGGTGGCTGGAGGGGGAGGAAGGCACGGAGCTGGCTGGAGCTTCATCCCGCACGGGACGTCGGGCTGGACCTCGACGGCCGCCGATGCCACCGATCCTGTCGTGTGCGCGGGGTAACGGGTCGGAGCTGCTTGGTGGAGCCAACGCTGCTGGTGGGGGGTCTGGCGTGACGGGTTCTCTCTCCCTCTCTCACAAATTCCAGGACTCTTTCTCTCTTTCTTAGTCCAACCCAGTCCAACAACGTCCTCTCTTGCTTAGTCCAACTCTTAGTCCCACTCTTCCTCTCTTGCTTGGTCCAACTCTTAGTCCCACTCAGTCCAACTCTTAGTCCAACAACAACTTCTTCTCTTGCTTTCGCGCGCGCTCTATATAGCGCCTCAGGCGATCAAGCCGCTGGTGTCCAGGACACGCCCATCGGTCAGCTCGCCTCGGCCCTGATTGGTCGGCACGGCCATCTGGCTCCGCCCTTGATGACGATGGGCGGGCACGCCCAGGAGTCGGCAGCTCCTCCCCCTTCTTCTCCAAGCCGACCTCGTGGCGAATGGAGTCGCGGAGGGAACAGTTGGCAATTGTTGGAAGGGGAATGTGAATGAAAGGGGGATCTACTCTTATTTCACTTGGTGCAATGGAGTATTTAAATTAATGGGAGACACAGCCTTACACTAATACACATAATAAGGATATAACTATTGAACAGGGATATATGGTGTCCTTCGTGTATGCTTTATGGAATTAACTACGGGAACGCCCTTTGACCTTTATACACAGACTGGAGGCAGGAGGGTCCAGAATAAAGCAAAAAAAAAAAACACAATAAAAAACACAATCCTCATATCCACAACAATATCTAGCACCCTTTTCTTGTAAATATCCTTGAACACAAAATGATATTATCATTTTCTTGAAGCTTAATCCTTCTTCCTGTCATTTATGTACCAGAAAATATTAATATTTATACTTCAGAAATATATGAAAGATTAATATGAGGACAAGAAATACCACCCCATCTGCCTGTTCGTAAATCAGTTTGTATCCCAAGGCTTTGTATATTTATCTCATTTCCTTCCTTCCTTCATCATATAAACTATAGCGAAGGGATCATCCAATTTTTCTCTTCTTGAAATCGTGTGTTTGTTGTTTGCTAATTGTGCTTCCACACATCTCATTATCCCCCACCGAGTGAGTAATATTCTTCCTTTCGAGACTGATTTTAATCATGCAGGTCTTGTACGTTTACCACAAACTAGCAGATAACCCAGTTCCACCGAGCTGTTGTGAGGGAATTAGTTTGCAATAGAGTATGGAATATTTAGGGAAATAGATAGGAATGTCCTTTGACAGCATAATGGCAGGGACCCGTGGAAATTCCTCGGGGTATCTTGGGTCTTTTGGATCAGAAAGATCTTCAGGGTCTAAATGGTCTTTTTTTGAGTCTTTGGGGTCTTTAAGGGTCTTTGGGTTCCTCTGGATCTTTGAGGTCTTTTGGGTCTTCATGGTTTTTTTGGATCTTTGCAGTCTTGAAGGGTCTTTGGGGTCTTTTGGGTCTTCAGGGTATTGTGGGTATATAAGGGCTTTCGACATATTTTGGGTATTTGGGGTCCTTTTAATCTTTTGAGTTCTCCTGGTTTTTTTGGGGTCTTCATGGTCTTTTGCATCTTTGGGGTATTTTGGGTCATTGGGGGTTTTAAGGGTCTTTGGGGTCTTTACGGGTCTTTGGGTCTTCAGGGTATTTTGGGTCTTTAAGGGTCTTTTGGTTACTCCAGGTTTTTGGGGTCTTTTTGGTCCTCATAGTCTTTTGGGTCTTCAGGATCTTCAGAGTATTTTGGGTCTTTGGGATCCTTTGTGTCTTCAGAGTCCTCGGGGTATTTTGGGTCTTCAGGATATTTTCGGGTCTTCATGGTATTTTGGGTCTTTGGGGTATTTTGGGTCTTCGGAGTCCTCAGGGTATGTTGGGTGTTTGGGATCTTAAAGGGTCTTCATAGTCTTTTGGGTCTTCACGGCCTTTGGGGTCTTTTTGGTCTCCGGGGTCTTGTGGGTATATAAGGATCGTCAGCGTCTTTTGAGTCTTTGGGGTCCTTTGGGTCTTCAGAGTCCTGAGGGTCTTTTTAATTTTCTTGGGTCCTCGCTGTCTTTGGGGTCTTTTGAGTCCTCAGGGTCGTAGCCTGCAGCGGGGTTTTGCAATCACTTCCGTGTGTGTGTGTGTGTGTGTGTGTGTGTGTGTGTGTGTGTGTGTGTGTGTTTGTGTGTGTGTGTGTATGTATGTGTGTGTGCACGCGTGTCCAGGCCGTAACTCTTTTACCATTTGAGTTTTGTCATCAAGTTTTCACCAAAGCTTTATTTATTTATTATGATAATACAGTGAAGGCAAATTAATAATTTTGTCAAAAGGTCAAAGGACAGTGTCACCTAAAAATCATTCAATTTTCACCCAAATTACCACAAATTTCAATTTACCATTTGAATTTTGTCATCAAATTTTTAACAAAGCTTTATTATAAGAATTTGAAGAAGGCAAATTAATAATTTTGTCAAAACTAAGAGGTCATCATCACATAAAATCGTCGTTTTTCATCCGATTGACCTGAAATTTTAAGAATGTGCATAATGGGTCACCAATCAAATGCTAGAAGCCAATTGTTTTTTGTTAGATCAAAAGGTCAAGGTTGCGTAAAATCACCAATTTTCACCCGAATAACCTGAAATTTAAAGACTTTGCATATGAGGTCATTTAATTAGTTCACCAATCAAAAGCTACAATCATTAATTTTTTTTAGATCAAAAGGTGAAAGGTCACGGTTGCGTAAAATTGTCAATTTTCGACCAATTGACCTGAAATTTTAAGAATTTGCATATCGTGTCACATAATTGGTTCACCAATCAAAAGGTAGGAGTGGATTGTTTGTTTGTTTTGGATCAAAAGGTCAAAGGTCAAGGCTGCATAAAATCATCAATTCTCATTTTGTATTTTTACCTTCGCTACCAAAGGTGGATGGAGGTTACGTTTTCACCCCTGTCTGTCTGTTTGTTTGTGAACAACATATTTCAAAAGGTTGTGGACGGATTCGGACCAAATTTAGCAGAGAGGTAGCGTATGTGACAAGACCGAAATGATTAGATTTTGGTGAAGATCCGGATCCGGCTAGTAGAATTTTTAAGTGATTCTTCACCATTGGGAGATTGGGCTAAAACCGACACATAGCAGGATATCTCAAAAAGTTGTAGATGGATGATTTTGATTAAATGTGATTCTGTATTGTGATTTTCTAGACTACTCTGGGATACAAAACGTAAACTGTTCACCTGGTGGAGGTATGCTCTCTACTGAATGCCGTTCTAGTTTTTGTTTTTTTCTACTGTTTTTGTTATTTTGAGCATACGGAAGAAGAATAAGAAACAAAGAAGAAGAAGACGTCTGAATACAAACGGACGCAGATGGGCTTTGCATTTTCAGATGCTTTCGATTTGTTGTTATATATTGACTATTGTTACTATTCATGTATTATACTTGTTAACACAATTATATTCAGGTTACTGCAAAAATCAAAAGTCTATTGTAAAGTACAGGTATACATGTAAGTAGCCGCTTTCGTGTGTTCTCGGCTCGGCTTTCAAGGCACTTGTTTCAATGATCAGTGTTGCTTTAGTGGGGGTCACAAGATGGCCGCCGCTCGGGTTCACAATCGCTGGACCAATCGATGTGGAAGTTTCCCATCCAATTAGAGATTCGCATACGTAATAAATATACAGCTCATTTCAGACGTGTTGGCCTTTTCCCGCAAGTTGTGCGAACAACGAATGACGAATTGATTTTAACACTGAGTTCTTTAACACACGAGAACGGAATGAGATTTGACAATTAAAATGGTGTGAAAGCATGTATTATTGGTATCACGTTCCAACAAGAGCAAAGACATCGCACGATTCCTTACATTTTGGTCCGATCTCGTCAGTAATCTTCTTCCATAATGCAACCTTCACATACACGGATTATTCTTACGAGTCCTTACGGATCGCCAACTCGTAGTCAATCGCAAGCATCCGTAAATAACTCGCTGGTATCCGTAGATAACTCGTCACAACTCGCAACAACTTTTGACATGTCAAAAATCATCTTCCGTTATTTACGGATGCTTGCGATTGACTACGAGTTGGCGATCCGTAAGGACTCGTAAGAATAATCCGTGTATGTGAAGGCACCCTAAGTGAGAGTGGTGCGACAGCCGACAGGTGTAACATACCGTCATACTGTAGGGCCTATAAAGCCGGGTTTCAACCCGTATTTTGACACGTGTTAGTGCGAACCTGTTCTTTTCCTTTGTATTTACAAACGCCGACTAAGCTTTATCCATTTTATTGACGGTGTTTCATCGAGGAATTGCAATGGCGATTCAGTTGAGGGAATTATTATAGGCGGTGTATAATAACATGAGGTGTCTTTTGTATTCCGATATACCATTAATTTTACATTTCGAAGTGATATTAAAGATTTAAGGTACCCATTGCTGTTCAATTCGTTCAATTTGTGGACAAAACATCTTTTAAAATAACGTGAAAGGAAAAAGCGGAGGATGTGACGTCATTTCTGTCACCGGAGCCGGCGATGGTGTGACAGTGTTGGGTCGTTTAAAGGAAGTGAGAGCGAGTGAAACGTAGATTGCTTACCAAGCACCATTGCGGTGACACCCGAGTGATACGGACGCCGAGATCGAGGGAAGGAGCCACCACTGGTACACTAGGTGCGGTTCGTGAGGTCGTCCACGCTTTTGCACCATCGGTAACGCTGTTGTGGGTGTTTGTATGAACTGTGTTGTGATTTTCTCGTGGGACGAATATCGTGGAAGTCACAAATATAACAATGCGCACGTGTAAAGTACAAACTGATCATATTGGAAATGTGTGGAGTGTACCATACTCAGCAGTGTTGTTGTACGTACAGTATGCGATAGGGGGCACCGAGTAGCAGCTGTGTTTGAATAGAGAGAGGGGCATGCTCATGTTGTTGATGGGGTCTTGCGTGATGTGTCATGGGAATTATGATGACGTCTGTTTTAGACTCGAATTTTCCTACCTCGTCAAATTTTAATTGTTTCTTTCAATCTCAGACTATTTGACGAAGGATGGCATTTTTCGGCTGCTGCACTTTCAGATCGCTGTTGTGGACCAGGTAAGTGGCGAATCGATCAGCAGGACAAGCACACCAACCAAAGCACCGATTCGACACCATCTAAAGCACAAATTTGAAACCATCTAAAGCACTGATTCGAAACCATCTAAAGCACTGATTTGAAACCATCTAAAGCAATGCTCGAAATCATCTAAAGTGCTGATTCTAAATCATCTAAATGACTGATTCGAAACCATTTAAAGCACTGTTCGAAACCATCTAAAGCACTCATTTTAAACCATCTAAATCAATGATTCGAAACCATCTAAAGCAATGCTCGAAATCATCTAAAGTGCTGATTCTAAACCATTTAAAGCACTCATTCTAAATCAGATTCGAAACCATCTAAAGCACTTTTCGAAATCATCTAAAGTGCTGATTCTAAACAATATAAAGCATTGATTCTAAACCATCTAAAGCACAAATTTTAAACCATCTAAAGCACTGATTCGAAACCATCCAAAGCACTGATTCGAAACTATCTAAAGCACCGATTCGAAACTATCTAAATTACTGATTCAAAACCATCTAAAGCACTGTTTGTAACCATCTAAAGTGCTGATTCTAAACAATATAAAGCATTGATTCTAAACCATCTAAAGCACAGATTCGCAACCATCAAGCACTGATTCAAAACCATCTAAAGCACTGATTCTAAATCATCGAAAGCATTGATTCTAAACCATCTAAAGCATTGATTCTAAACCATCTAAGGCATTGATTCTATAGCATCTAAAGCACAGATTCGAAACCATCTAAAGCAGATTCGAAACCATCTAAAGCAGTGATTCGAAACCACCTAAAGCACTCATTCGAAACCATCGAAATCGCCGATTCGAAACCATCGAAATCACTGATTCGAAACCATCTAAAGCACTCGTTCTAAGCCATCTAAATCACTGATTTGAAACCATCTAAAGCACTGTTCGAAATCATCTGAAGTGCTGATTCTAAACAATATAAAGCATTGATTGTAAACCGTCTAAAGCACAAATTTGAAACCATCTAAAGCACTGCTTCGAAACCATCTAAAGCACTGATTCAAAACCATCTGAAGCACTGATTCAAAACCATCTGAAGCACTGATTCGAAACTATCTAAATCACTGATTCAAAACCATCTAAAGCACTTCGAAAACATCTAAAGTGCTGATTCTAAACAATATAAAGCATTGATTCTAAATCATCTAAATCATTGATTCTAAACCATCTAAAGCATTGATTCTAAACCAGCTAAAGCATTGATTCGAAACCATCTAAAGGATTGATTCTAAACCATCTAAAGCATTTATTCTAAACCATCTAAAGCATTGATTCTATACCATCTAAAGCATTGATTCTATACCATCCAAAGCATTGATTCTAAACCATCTAAAACACTGATTTGAAACCATCTAAAGTGCTGATTCCAAACAATATAAAGCATTGATTCGAAACCATCTAAAGCACAGATTCGAAACCATCTAAAGCACTGATTCGAAACCATCTAAAGCACTGATTCGAAACCATCTAAAGCACTGATTCTAAACCATCTAAATCACTGATTCGAAACCATCTAAAGCGCTGTTCGAAATCATCGAAAGCACTCATTCTAAACCATCTAAATCACATTTGAAACCATCTAAAGCACTGTTCAAAATCATCTGAAGTGCTGATTCTAAACAATATAAAGCATTGATTGTAAACCGTCTAAAGCACTGATTCAAAACCATCTAAAGCACTGATTCAAAACCATCTGAAGCACTGATTCGAAACCATCTAAAGTGCTGATTCCAAACAATATAAAGTATTGATTCTAAATCATCTAAAGCATTGATTCTAAACCATCTAAAGCATTGATTCGAAACCATCTAAAGCACTGATTCGAAACCATCTAAAGCGCTCATTCTAAACCATCTAAATCACTGATTCGAAACCATCTAAAGCAATGCTCGAAATCATCTAAAGTGCTGATTCTGAATCATCTAAATCACTGATTCGAAACCATTTAAAGCACTGTTCGAAACCATCTAAAGCACTCATTTTAAACCATCTAAATCACTGATTCGAAACCATCTAAAGCAATGCTCGAAATCATCTAAAGCACTCATTCTAAACCATCTAAATCAGATTCGAAACCATCTAAAGCACTTTTCGAAATCATATAAAGTGCTGATTCTAAACAATATAAAGCATTGATTCTAAACCATCTAAAGCACAAATTTGAAACCATCTAAAGCACTGATTCTAAACCATCGAAAGCACTAATTCGAAACCATCTAAAGCACCGATTCGAAACTATCTAAATCACTGATTCAAAACCATCTAAAGTGCTGATTCTAAACAATATAAAGCATTGATTCTAAACCATCTAAAGCACAGATTCGAAACCATCTAAAGCACTGATTCAAAATCATCTAAAGCATTGATTTTAAACCACCGAAAGCATTGATTCTAAACCATCTAAAGCATTGATTCTAAACCATCTAAGGCATTGATTCTATAGCATCTAAAGCACAGATTCGAAACCATCTAAAGCATTGATTCTAAACCATCTAAAGCACAAATTCGAAACCATCTAAAGCACTGATTCAAAACCATCTGAAGCACTGATTCAAAACCATCTGAAGCACTGATTCGAAACCATTTAAAGCACTGATTCGAAACCATTTAAAGCACTGATTTGAAACCATCTAAAGCACTGATTCAAAACTATCTAAAGCACTGTTTGAAACCATCTAAAGTGCTGATTCCAAACAATATAAAGCATTGATTCGAAACCATCTAAATCACTGATTTGAAACCATCTAAAGCACTTCGAAATCATCTGAAGTGCTGATTGTAAACAATATAAAGCATTGATTGTAAACCATCTAAAGCACTGATTCGAAACCATCTAAAGCACTGATTCGAAACTATCTAAAGCACCGATTCGAAACTATCTAAATCACTGATTCAAACCCCACTAAAGCACTGTTCGAAACCATCTAAAGTGCTGATTCTAAACAATATAAAGCATTGATTCTAAACCATCTAAAGCACAGATTCAAAACCATCTGAAACACTGATTCTAAATCATCTAAAGCATTGATTCGAAACCATCTAAAGCATTGATTCTAAATCATCTAAAGTGCTGATTCTAAACAATATAAAGCATTGATTCTAAACCATCTAAAGCATTGATTCTATAGCATCTAAAGTGCTGATTCCAAACAATATAAAGCATTGATTCGAAACCATCTAAAGCACAGATTCGAAACCATCTAAAGCACTGATTCGAAACCATCTAAAGCACTCATTCTAAACCATCGAAATCACTGATTCGAAACCATCGAAAGCACTGTTCGAAATCATCTAAAGCACTCATTCTAAGCCATCTAAATCACTGATTTGAAACCATCTAAAGCACTGTTCGAAATCATCTGAAGTGCTGATTCTAAACAATATAAAGCATTGATTGTAAACCGTCTAAAGCACAAATTTGAAACCATCTAAAGCACTGATTCGAAACCATCTAAAGCACTGATTCGAAACCATCTAAAGCACTGATTCAAAACCATCTGAAGCACTGATTCAAAACCATCTGAAGCACTGATTCGAAACCATCTAAAGCACTGATTCTAAAGCACTGATTCGAAACTATCTAAATCACTGATTCAAAACCATCTAAAGCACTTCGAAAACATCTAAAGTGCTGATTCTAAACAATATAAAGCATTGATTCTAAATCATCTAAATCATTGATTCTAAACCATCTAAAGCATTGATTCTAAACCATCTAAAGCATTGATTCTAAACCATCTAAAGCATTGATTCTATACCATCTAAAGCATTGATTCTAAACCATCTAAAACACTGATTTGAAACCATCTAAAGTGCTGATTCCAAACAATATAAAGTACTGATTCGAAACCATCTAAAGCACTGATTCGAAACTATTTTAAGCACTGATTCGAAACCATCTAAAGCACTCATTTTAAACAATCTAAATCACTGATTCGAAACCATCTAAAGCACTGTTCGAAATCATCTAAAGCACTCGTTCTAAACCATCTAAATCACTGATTTGAAACCATCTAAAGCACTGTTCAAAATCATCTGAAGTGCTGATTCTAAACAATATAAAGCATTGATTGTAAACCGTCTAAAGCACAAATTTGAAACCATCTAAAGCACTGATTCGAAACCATCTAAAGCACTGATTCAAAACCATCTAAAGCACTGATTCAAAACCATCTGAAGCACTGATTTGAAACCATCTAAAGTGCTGATTCTAAACAATATAAAGCATTGATGCTAAATCATCTAACGCACTGATTCTAAACCAACCAACGCACTGATTCTAAACCAACCAACGCACTGATTCTAAACCAACCAACGCACTGATTCTAAACCAACCAACGCACTGATTCTAAACCAACCAAAGCA
Source organism: Myxine glutinosa (assembly GCF_964187855.1). NCBI lineage: Eukaryota > Metazoa > Chordata > Myxini > Myxiniformes > Myxinidae > Myxine > Myxine glutinosa. Next base: position 356,463,333 of record NC_136261.1, on the reverse strand, counting down.
CCGATTCTAAACCAACCAAAGCACCGATTCTAAACCAACCAAAGCACCGATTCTAAACCAACCAAAGCACCGATTCTAAACCAACCAAAGCACCGATTCTAAACCAACCAAAGCACCGATTCTAAACCAACCAAAGCACCGATTCTAAACCAACCAAAGCACCGATTCTAAACCAACCAAAGCACCGATTCTAAACCAACCAAAGCACCGATTCTAAACCAACCAAAGCACCGATTCTAAACCAACCAAAGCACCGATTCTAAACCAACCAAAGCACCGATTCTAAACCAACCAAAGCACCGATTCTAAACCAACCAAAGCACCGATTCTAAACCAACCAAAGCACCGATTCTAAACCAACCAAAGCACCGATTCTAAACCAACCAAAGCACCGATTCTAAACCAACCAAAGCACCGATTCTAAACCAACCAAAGCACCGATTCTAAACCAACCAAAGCACCGATTCTAAACCAACCAAAGCACTGATTCTAAACCAACCAAAGCTCTGATTCGAAACCAACCAAAGCACCGATTCTAAACCAACCAAAGCACCGATTCTAAACCAACCAAAGCACCGATTCTAAACCAACCAAAGCACCGATTCTAAACCAACCAAAGCACCGATTCTAAACCAACCAAAGCACCGATTCTAAACCAACCAAAGCACTGATTCTAAACCAACCAAAGCTCTGATTCGAAACCAACCAAAGCACTGATTCTAAACCAACCAAAGCGCTGATTCTAAACCATCTAAAGCGCTGATTCTAAACCATCTAAAGCACTGATTCTAAACCATCTAAAGCACTGATTCAAAACCATCTAAAGCACTGATTCAAAACCATCTAAAGCACTGATTCAAAACCATCTAAAGCACTGATTCTAAACCATCTACAGCACAGATTCGAAACCATCTAATGTGCTGATTCTAAACCAACCAAAGCACTGATTCCAAACCATCTAAAGCACTGATTCCAAACCATCTAAAGCACTGATTCCAAACCATCTACAGCACTGATTCTAAACCATCTAAAGCACTGATTCTAAACCATCACTGATTTGAAACGATCTCAAGCACTGGTTTGAAACGATCTCAAGCACTGGTTTGAAACGATCTGAAGCACTGGTTTGAAACGATCTGAAGCACTGGTTTGAAACAATCTCAAGCACTGATTTGAAACGATCCCAAGCACCGATTTGAAACAATCCCAAGCATTGATTTGAAAGAATCCAAAGCGCTGATTTGGGACAATCCGAAGCACTGTTTCAAAACCCTCCAAAGCACTGGTTTGAATCCAATCAGACTCGGTGGTGTTCGGGGTGGTACATCCACTATGAGTCTGGGAGGTCGGCGGTTTGAACCCCGGCTGATTCCTACCAAACAATTTGAAAATTTGGTACTTGCTGCTTGCTTGATGCTGAGCATTGAAAGGGATAGAGCACTGTCAAGCAACCATAAGTTGACAACCATTGTGCTGGCTTGATGGGCCTAATAGCCTTCTGCCTTGTAAGTTCCTTGTAAGGGGCAGTGATATTAAGACCAACCAAAGCAGTGAACCAATTGGTCACGAAAATGGTTTCAAACTTGTGTGGATTGTGCACTTTGTAAAATGAAAATGAACAGTGATGTGCTATGAGTGACTTGTAAGTGTCTTGGTATTGCTTGGTTGACCCAGAAGAAGTAATAAAGATCTCATGGCAATCAGGCTCTACTGAACTTGAAATTGTTTGATTAGTCATTGAAATAAATCGTGATTGAAATCTCCATGATGGCATCTGAATTTTTATCCTGTAAAAGAAAATGATTGAGGTGGAATAGTAATGTTGGATTTGCAATTTCCCACCAGCTTTGTCACCATGGATTTTGGTTCTCAGGAATGTTGATCTGTCACTGCAGGTCATGTGTAGGTCTTTAGCCCGTCCCCTGCACCGCAGGAGAAGGGGTTTTGCAACCATGTGTGTGTGGTGTGTGTGTGTGTGTGTGTGGTGTGTGTGTGTGGTGTGGTGCGTTGCGTGTGTCGTAACTCTATTACCATTTGAGCAACTGTCATCAAATTTTCAACAAAGCATTATTGTGAGAATATGAACCGCCTTTAGAGGCCATTTTTCCCCGCAGAGCAGTGGTTGGCCTTTTTCGGGCACCGTGGTCCCTTTTTTGAAGCAATGTTTTATGGCTGGATGCCCTTCCTGCCGCCAACCCTGTTAGTCGCCTCTTGCGACACAGGGAATTACCAGTGAACTGGTACTCAATTTGCCGACCTCAGAAGGATGACAGGCTGAGTCAACCCGCCTGGTGTTAATTCAGCGATTGACCAGAATTCGAACCCAGGATCCTAGGATCCCAAGCCAGCACCCTAACCGCTAAGCCAACACCAGGCTCTATTGTGAGAATATGGAGAAGCCAAATTAATAATTTGGTCAAAAGGTCCAAGGTCAGCGTCTGATGAAAATTGGATTAAAAACGACAATTTTCATCTGATTGATTTGAAATTTGAGCAAGGTTTGCATATTGGGTCACTGAAGCATATTGCTTTTGACATGAAAAGGTCAAGATCACCGAAAATCGTCGGTTATTGTTTATTTTCATGTTTAGCATATGGAAGAAGTCTGAATACAAATTGGGCACCGACGGGCTTTTCATTTTCAGATGCTTTCTAGTTTGTCATTGTGGTTCTATCAGAACATCAGGTAGAATGTGTTGGAACTGAGATTGCATCAATTCGCATTACGACAATTTACTGCTGAGGTTCCATTTTTTTTTTCTTTAGCAGGAACTTCAAGCTGTTGCCCATTTCTGGGCCAACGCGGCCTGGAGCATATATCAGCACTGGTTTCAACAGTTACAACCGACTCACTTATGAGGCCATTGTCGTTGCTCCTTGGCTGCGTCCTCAGAGTAAGAGCTTTTATTCTGGTCCAAGGTGCCTCTTGCATGGATCATCCCAGAGTCTGGATGATTCCAAGGTGGAAAGGTCTTTGCAGACCCTAAAGGTGTGTGTTTGCCTCTGTAATTCTGCCTGACATCTTTGGCCAAAATCCTGATCATTCATATAGGCCATCTGTGCATTAAAGGCCCGGCAATGGTCTTTTAAAGGAAAAGCTTCCTGACTTACCCATCTGGAAAGTCTTGTATGCTCATATAAATATATATTGTTGAAAGGTGGAATAATTGTCTTTCTCTGTGTTGAGATAGACAAATAGAAAGATGTAACATGAAATGCGAGTGTGGGTGGCCTCGTGAACACTGCATTGTAATTCCAGAGGAAAACTCCCGATCAAAGGGAAGGGAGGGGATGGAGGTGAGGGAGTTAATATCTGGCTTATGGCAGCAGTATTGTGGATTTAGATTGTAAGTTTCTAGAAACTGAGTTGAGTTTATGAGAATTAGCATCTCACACGCAAATTGTTGATAAAAATCCATTTGGCTGATGAGTAAACTTCAGGAATGGGAAATGTGGTGGGGGGTACTTTGTGCAGCCGTGTGTCTACCCGTCACTTCGCTCACTGGTTTAATCGAGATATAGCATGTTTCACTTTACATACTTATTGCATGTCTATCTCGGAATCTCAATGAGAATGTAAAATGAAGTGAAACATAAAAAAGGATGTTTATAACAGGTTGTTATTTTTGTTGTTGTTGTTGTTGTTGTTGTTGGTACGCTTCTTCCATGTACAACTGTATTATATGTGCTCCTTCCGTGTCCGTCACCCTTTATTCTAAATGATTCCTGCTATTGTAGAATAATAAAACTATTACCATTGGAACTGCTACTTAAAGCTCCAAATCTTGCTTCTTCCTCTTCCCTTCCTGAAAGATTGGCTTCTAAAAAAAAGGCATTTTTTATGATTAAACGAGCACAAATTTTTGTTCCAAGTAAAAATCTATTATTAGTTTTCCAACTAAGTAAATCTATTATTATTTTTCCAATGGTGCACGGATGGCTTACCATGCCATGATTGCCTGGTGTTGGCTTAGTGGTTAGGGTGCTGGCTTGGGATCCTAGGTTCCTGGGTTCGAATCCCGGTCGATTGCTGAATTAAACACCAGGGTGGTTGACTCAGCCTGTCATCCTTCCGAGGTCGGCAAATTGAGTACCAGTTCACTGGTGATTCCCTATGTGTGCACAAAGGTGACTAACAGGGTTGGTGGCAGGAAGAGCATCCGGCTGTAAAACATTGCTTCAAAAAGGGGACCAAGGTGCCCGAAAAAAGGCCAACCCCTGCTCTGCGGGGAAAAATGGCCTCTAAAGGTGGTTCAATGGTGCACGGATCATCTATTCTGATAAGATAATTCTTTTATTATTCTGCTACAGTATTTAACCCTTGAGAATAAAGTGTGGCGGACTCTGCTCGTTTTAGTAGTCGATTTCCCGATCTCTGATTATTTATTTATAAAATGAAAACATTATGGTTGACATTGCAGGAACAATCGAATAAAACTAAGGATGCAGAATCTTCAGGCACAAGAGTGCCGTCACCTTCCTTGAATCCGCCGTCCTCCATGGTGGAGGCCACCAAGCGTCGCACAATTGTCCAACGTATAGTGGACGAGATTAAGCACTATTATCATGGCTTTCGGCTCCTCTGGAGCGACACGACGATAGCTGGGCGGCTGCTTTGGCGAGTTCTGAATGGGGACCAGCTGATGAGGAGGGAACGCAGGCAGGTAAGTGCCGTTTTCTGGCCTTGTTCTTTATGCTGTTTTGCATTAATTTTGAATGAAAGAAGTTCATCAATGACTTTGATTCCATTTTCAACCTCCTTCCCCAACTCGATGTTCCATAGTTCCTGCGCACTTGTGCAGATCTCTTCCGACTCGTGCCTTTCCTTGTATTCATCGTCGTTCCCTTCATGGAGTTCCTGCTTCCTGTTGCCATCAAGCTTTTCCCCAATATGTTGCCTTCCACCTTTGAAACCTCCTCAAAGAAGGTACTGTCATTTTATTGGTAATTCTAATTGGCAGATGTGGGTCAGGGGGGAAAGACGTGCAGATGTGAGCATCAGACTGAAAGGGTGTGCTTTGTTTGCATAGGAGGAACGGTTGAAGAAGGAATTGAGGGTGAAGCTCGACATGGCAAAGTTTCTGCAAGACACAATTGAGGAGATTGCGCTCACAAAACGGGCTGCCAAGGACACCTCTGCTACGGAATTTTCACAGTTCTTCCAGAAGGTCCGTCATGCCGTGTGTTTGGCTTTGAGTCTTCAAGCTCGATCTATGTTTTATTAAGCCTAATGTTGGTTTAAAGATTAAGGTGGCTGGTCTAACATATTGGGTCTTGAGTTTGAGCCCTTGTCGTGTCATTAAATAACACCAGGTGGGTTGACTCGGTCTGTCATCCTTCCGAGGTCGTCAAAATGAGTACCAGCTTACTGGAAATGGAGCACTGCATCATCGGCACAGCCGTGCTCCCAGCAATGATGAAACCAGCAGCCACAGGCTGCATACGAAATAATGTTTTTTAAGCAAAATGCACACAATCAATTAACCACAATTTCTCCTCCTCCTCCTCCTCCTCCTCCTCCTCCTCCTCCTCCTCCTCTTCCTCCTCCCCACCACCTCAGGTGCGCAGCTCTGGTGAGCGTCCCACTAATGAGGAACTACTTCGCTTCTCCAAGCTCTTTGAGGATGAACTGACATTGGACAGGCTCTCCAGGCCACAGCTCGTCGCCTTGTGCCGCCTACTGGAATTGCAACCGCTTGGCACGAACCACTTTCTGCGCTTCCAACTGCGCATGCGGCTCCGTTCCATTCAAGCTGATGACGGGGTGTGTAGTGTGTACTTTAACAGCTTGATCTAAAAAAAAAAATCTACAAAATTAATTTATTTTATATGTGCAGTTTTGTTATTGAGGAACACTCCCTGTAACTCAGTTTATTTATATGGCTCTCCATTCCATCCCTTCACCCATCCTTGTTGAAGGGTATATCCTTTAGTTTGTAAATAATTGATAAACTGTCCCAGTACTTTTTTTTTATTGTTTTTTTTTTCTTCTTGTTCTCACCACCCCCATTTGTCATTCTGAGTGTTTTTTATCGGAACTATCAAAAGTACCCATCCCCAGTGACGGGAAAAGCTAGCCATGGTGATGGCGAGAATAACCACAGAAGATGACAGTCAGGCAGTTGTCTGGGGAAATTAAATCCATCCTGTAGCGCTCAACTTCACCAAAAGTGGCGCTATTCACACCAACTGGAACAGTGAGGACGTATCGACTACCGATAAGGACGATCGTGCCCCCTTCGCGGATAGGCGGCGCTCTTGCGTCCGCCATTACTGGGAGGCGTTCCGATCCAAACTTGACTCCAGCTGGCTGCGCCAGCACAACTATCATCGCGATCGTACATGGAAAGTGTCCGTGATAATCGTTCTCAAGTGTTTCTCTATATGTGTGGAGCGGTCGTGGACACTTGGCACCTGAAGGCACACGATACAAACCCCGTTTTCGCGATATCGCCGGGCGCCGAAGGCGCTCGGCCATGCCGCCCTGAAGGCACCTGGCACCTGGGGGTACCCGGTTTCCACTTCCACCTGCACCAAACCTATTTTGTTAGCAACCGCGTACCCTATGCTACGCCATGCCGAGCCCCCTTCCTCCTTAGCCCCGAGTTTCTCGACCACTACGATAACGACTCCTCTGACCGACCCGCCTAGGTGCCTGTCCCTTCATCGACTCCTCCATATGGCCAGGTCTTGGCGGCCCGACCACAGCCGCCCCGCATGGATTCTTCGCTCAGAGTCCACCTTCGCCCGGGCCGGCCACCTCTGGCAACTACGGCTAGGCCCCGAGTGGCCGCTGCCGAGCCCCAAGTTCCTTGATCACTAGGGTCGCGACTCGTCTGGCAGACCCGACTGGGCCTCCGTCCCTTCGCGCGGGCCGCCTCACCAGCTCCTTATCGCTTCATCGACTCTTCCATACGGCCAGGTCATGGCGGGTGTATTATTCCCTCAGAGTCCACCTCCGCGCGGGCCGCCACACCGGCTCCTCACCGGTCGTATAGCTCGGTGGACCGGTCGTATCGTCCACGATTCCATCTTCTCCGATGAATCTAACAAACAAATATATTTTGTATCGATATTCTTTCGGCAAAGTGAACTGAGACCGGTAACTGCATGTAATCTGAACGCTGGAGAGCAAGCCGAATGAAGTGGACGCCTCCAAATTATGGCGGCGTCTATAGAGGGCGCCCGTCCATTGAACCCTCCGTCGGATCGGTCTATACCCCATCATTTTTCCAGCGGGATTGAATTTTAAGGCCGAAGGGGCCGCTAACTCTGTTTAAACCTGGCCAGTACAACCCTTTACCTTTGTGACATATTTGGTCCAAATCCATCCAGATGTGAAGGAATGTATATGTAACACACAGACAGATTGGCATTTATAGTTATATACATTTGTTATACTCAGATATCTACTTCCCATCTGTTTTATGTTGTCTACAGCTGATAGCTGAAGAAGGCATGGAAAACCTGTCTGCGGCAGAATTGCAAGCTGCATGCCGTGCACGTGGAATGCGATCGCTGGGGGTCACTCATGAGAGGTTGTTTGCGCAGCTCAAACAGGTGAATGATTGGTACATGCCAATGGCCTGGATGATCATAATTTAAGGGTTGGTTCCTTGTTTAGGTGTGGTTGAAGATGTAATGACATATTTGGTCAAAAAATGTGGTTAACATCTATGACGCTGTATACAGATATTGATTCTCTGGTCTCATTGTACCTCAGTGCTCCCTTTTAATCTCTGGAGACCTCCATGCCATTTTGCTGGGAATCTACGGTATTGCAAAGAACACCTTTTGCGATGCAGCTGCCCTCACTTATTCTCTCTCTTTTCCAACTTGCAAACTCTGCAACTAGAAGTCATTCTTTATTCGAGTTGGTCACATCAAACTTCCCTTCCAGCCTGTCCTGTTCCTCTTTTGCTCCTATTGGCTCTTCTGATGAAGTGTTTTTCATCTTTACAGTGTTTGGAAAGCCACGAATGTGGGTGGAGGTTGTTTTCACCCCTGTCTGTCTTTGTTTGTCTGTTAACAGGATATCTCAAAAAGTTGTCTGAATTCGGACTAAATTTGGTGGGGAGGTTGGGTGGAAAATTAGGTTTTGGTGAAGATCCAGATCCAGATACTAAAATTTTAAAAGTGATTCTTCACCATTGAGAGATGGGATCAAAAATGAGTATACAGTAACACGATATTTCAAAAATTTGTTGGCGATTTATGACAAAACTAGGTGTATGGGTCGGATAGGTAACAAAACGAGCCGATTAGATTTTGGTTCAGGCCAGCAGATTTGTCCTCTTCTGTTTGCCGTTCTAGTCTCATTCTGTTCCCTTATCCACCGTTTCCCCCATAACAAATTGCTCCCTTCAGCATGTGGACGTCTTTCCTTCCAAGGTTGAGGAGGAGTACCTTGTCTAGCTTGACATAACTTCTGTAATTGGTCCTCATTCTGTTTGCACAGTAAGTCTCAAACATGGTGTTTTGGTCCCATCCTCCTTTTTTTTCCAGTTATTTCTCAGATGGTCTCCTGCCTTCTTCTTAGAAAGTTGCAAACATCACCCATATTCACAAAAAGAGATCAAAGTCTAATCTACTCAACTACGGACCCATCGCAAGTTGGGGGATGAAATCTATAATTGCCGCAAACCTATTCTCCAACTTTATAATCTCAGACCAACAGTTCGGGTTCTGCACTACTATGGTTATCTTTCTTCTTTAAACCCAACTATAAATGAATGCACTAACTCTCAAATGAGAGATCGGGGCCATTTATTTGGACATCTTTCAAGCTTTCAATTTTGTATCTGCCACTCGGCCATACTTTCCAAGTTGTCCACTACGCAGGCCGTCTGAGCCAGAGGTCTGATATCCGATAACCTTTACTGTGTTCTTTTTAATTATTACGATTCCCCAATAATCGCTCAATAGATAACCAAAACTGGTGGTGGGTCGCACGCGTTGGCAAAATACTGGAACACGTTTTAGAATTAAAATGTTTATTATAATAAATATGTGGTGGTGTGGAATGGACAAGACACTAATGACTATGCGGTACATTCCTTCACTGAAAAGACAAGAAAAGAGGAAGAAGGAACACGTGAACTTATGTGCAACTAACAGCTTTACACACTCCTGGTTAACGCGTTTTCGCTGATACACAATTCATACACTAACAAACATTTTTCACGATACGCCACTTATTGCAAATTAACATCCATTAAATTGGTGGGGTGCCAATAAACGGTTTTTAAATTTTAAATCTGCACATCGTCATCCCTGCTTTGTTTTTAATCTGTATAAGAACCACCTTTTTTTTTTTTTTTTTTTTTTTTTTTTTTGTATACAAGATCGAGGCTCGTGAAAGAGCGAACATTAATCACACAGAAAGACAAACCGACACATAAAACATATAACATCGGGAGCGGTAGACAAGATGGGGAGAGAGGGGGAAGGACACAAACACAACATTTGAGAGCAGGGACCGAGAGACATGGAGACATCGAGAGATCTGAGAGAGGGCGAGGGCTTTGGGGGGGGGGGGGGGCATGGGAAGGGGGCGGTGGGAGAGGTATAAAACATATGGACACTGCCAGGACTTCCAGGAAAGAAGTTGGAATTTCAAACAAGGTGGATCTGGGGTGAATTAGCGGGGGTAGAAAAGATCAAGGTTTTGGATGGGGGAAGATAAGAGATGGTGGTGAACAGCTGTTTTAAAGACCTGGAGGGAGGAGTGGGATTGAAGGGAGTGAGGGAGTTTGTTCCAGAGGCGGGAGAAAAGAGGAATGAAAGAGTGAAGGTGAGCAGAGAGCCGAGATTTCGGCAGTTTAACCATCAGAGGGTTGCTGGCAGATCTTGTGCGACCTGTAGGAATATTTGGGGGACAGAGCACAGAGAGAGCTGGGGGTGCAAGTCCGGAGAGGAGTCGGTAGAAGACAGAAAGACCACCTACCTGCCTGCGGTGAGTGAGTGAAAGACCCTCAGAGATAGCTTCATCGCGGGAGATTCCAATAATTCTGAAAGCTTTGGTTTCAACAGCGTGAAGCCGAGCTAGGTGTGAGGCAGGAGCACCGGCCCATAGGGGAGAACAGTATTCCATTGAGCTGCGGATGAAAGCCTTGTATGTGGTGAGGAGCTCAGGTGTGCCGAGGAAGGACTTCGCACGACGGAGGATGCCCAGTCGGCGACTGGCTTTGGAGGCCAGCTTGTCCTTTCGAGGACATTCTCCCCCACAGAGCAGGGGTTGGCCTTTTTCGGGCACTGTGGTCCCCTTTTTGCAGCAATGTTTTACAGCCGGATGCCCTTCCTGCCGCCAACCCTGTTGGTCGCCTCTTGCGACACACAGGGGATTACCAGTGAACTGGTACTCAATTTGCCGACCTTGGAAGGATGACAGGCTGAGTCAACCCCCCTGGCGTTAATTCAGCGATCGACCGGGTTTCTAACCCAGGATCCTAGGATCCCAAGCCGGTTTGTTTTTTAATCTGTATGTCATACTGTATTTCAGACATGATAATCGAGTGATATCAAGAACTTTTGTTGTGAGTCATTTTCGTAAAACTTTCCCCAAACCCTACAAAATGAGTGGAAACTAGAACGGGCACTCGGTAGAGCGCATACCTTCGCCGCAGCTACTGTTCTGTACTTGGCATGGGAGTGTAGGGAACAGAACAACAAAAATACGATTTTGACCTTTTCGTGACCTTGACCTTGACCTTTGACCCGATTGCTCCCAAAATCTAATCAAATGTGTCCCGTATAATAACCAATCATCCCACCAAATTTCATGCAATTCGGTTGAATACTTTTTGAGTTATGCGAATAAAATACACACACACACACAGACATCTATCTATAATTCCAGTAATCTCTGTCTGTCTGTCTGTACGTCTGTACGTTTGTCTGTGACCGCTGTTTCTCGACAACCACGGGTCCGATATACTTTTAACTTGCCAGGTATATTGCTGGGGACCCGAGGATGTGCCTTTTCAAGGTTTCATATTAATCGGACAATTACTTACCGAGCTATGTCCAAAAAACGATTCAACCAATCAGAGAGCAGCGAACGATCGCGTGTGCCGAACGTGGCGGGCACACTCTGCCTCGGATGGCACATTTGAGAGCGTATTCATTTATTTCACGTTTGCAAACTATGTTGGCGTTAAACTATGTTTTACAACTAATAAAAACGAATTTGCGATTCATTCGCTTTCCTGCGCGTTTGTGTACGCGATGGCGATTTCTTTACCAAACTCCGGAAGCCGTTCGCTTTGGACCGAACCATTTCATGTAAATAGAGGGGGGGGATTGTCACCACTCGCAAGCCGTTCGCTTTGGACCAAACCATTTCATGTAAATAGAGGGGGGGGATATAATTTTAGATATATATATAGTACGGGCATGCCCTAGTACAAATAAATACACAGCGATCAAAACATAACCTTCCGCTTTTGCGAAGGTAATTAAGCGACCAGCATCTGCTCCATCAAGCACTCGTGGTCGTGGTTCGTCTCGCCACTTTATTACTTTATTACGTTGGCTCACCACACGCACATCTCCAGGCCTCCACACGCAATCTCTTCTCCTTTTATTAGTGATTACAGTATTGTACTCGTTTGTTATGGCTGCGCCGACGAAGTCGCCGCAGGCGTTATGTTTTCAGGTTGTCTGTCCGTCCGTGATAGGTTTTCGTTACCGTGATAACTTGGGAACGGATGACGGGATATTGGTCAAACTTGGTGCAGGTATGTATACTGAGGTAAAGATGAACTGATTAGATTTTGGGGTCAAAGGTCGGAGGTCACGTTATGTAAAAATCCTGTTACCGTGATAACTTCTGAACCAGTGATGCAACTCTTACCAAATTTGGTACAGGTATGTATGATGATGCAAAGATGAACTTATTTGATTTTGGGGTCAAGAGGTCAAAAGTCAAAATCTGTAATATGTCTATAACTTGAGAACAGCTGAAGGGATCTAATCCAAACTTGGTACAGGTATGTATAATGATGGAAAGATTAACTGATTATATTTTGGGGTCAAAAGGTCAAATGTCCCACCAGGTAACATTTCTGTTACCGAGCTAACTCATGAACCAGTCATGGGATTTTCACCAAACTTGGTATAATTATATATTATGATGCAAAGATTAACTGACTGATTATATTTATTTTCGGGAGCAATTGAGGCTGCTGTCAGTTGCCTATACACCGCCCAGCGTAGGGTAGCAGGGTAGCTGTTTTTCAGCTACCTCAGGGAGTGAAGTCCCTACCCTATGCGAGTTCAGGCTCAGCTGACTCCCGCTGACTGCCTGGTTTGAGCCCCCTGTCCAGGGTACCTGATCCCCACCGCCTTGTGGGGGGAAGCCTCTTTAGGCTAAGGCTATTAGAAGGACACTCAGATATCAATCTTCACCTGTAGGTCAGCCTGGGCAACGCTACACCATGGATAAATATGCACATGAAAGCCAGTGGTGGCACAAATTTAGGCATCACTGTGCAGCATCTGCAGACAGCTGTGTCCACTTTGAACATCAAGGGCAGCCTTAGTCATACCGACGACCTGGCCAGTCTGTTGCACTTATGTGCATCGGACTTCACGTTGCATTTACTTCACCTGCAGCCAACGATGCTCATATGAATAGAGAATGCGAGAGGATTAGCACACACCTCTATCACTTTAATCGTGCAGGTTTTTCCTTTCATTGGCACCAGCTCACCACCCATTTTTACCTATTCAGCCATCACACAATGCCCAATGCTTCGTGAGCATGCCAACAAAGGGAAGAGATTTGTCGAAAGCGACGACTTGCACCATGACCATCATACACCGCCCGAGTAAGGGTATGTGTCAGAAGAACGTGTTGCATGCTTGGAACAAGATTGCCCCGTAGGACGGCTACTCCGCTAATATCCCTAATACAGGAGTAATTCTACCCTACTCAAACACACGGTCCATACTATTCTTACCAAATTCTATCTATGGATCCCAACATTCCACATAACAGTATTTAGGCTCCTCTCCTTGATGTTTTTTCAGATCTTCTCTACAAGTGGAAACGACAAATTGGTATTGATTGTGTTTTGTCTCAATCTCTCAAGGTTGGTGTACCTCAAGTCAGCGTTATCGGACCGACTTTGTTCTTGGTAGACATCAATGCTACTTGACTTCACCACTTCCCTGGATAATCCTTTGTGCAGTTGTGGATGACCCCATCCTGTACAGAACAGTACACCATCCTTCTGAGAGTCAGGCTGCTGTAGCATTCATCACTGTAGATAAAATGTCACTGGTCATCTACCTGGGATATGTCTTTCAACGCAGGAAAATTATATGCTCTCACGTTGTTCCTCTGCAAGGAATGTCTTTCAAACCAGAGTACTTCTCTGACCAAACCCTTGAAGCGGTGCAGTCCCTGGAACACCCAGGCCTCGTAATCGGTCATGATCTGTTTTGGGTGGACCACATCATCAAACTGGCCTTTAAGACAGGCCAACAGCTCTGGATATTTTGCAGAGCTAACTCCATTTTGAGCCGTTCACAGGTAATTGCAGTGTGTTAGGCCTTCATGCAAAGTATCATGGAGTATGGGTCCACACACAAGGCTGGTTCACCTACTTCCCATCTTGTTCTGCTGGAAGTCATTGAGTCCAGTGCTGTTTGTATTATTGTCATATCTTAGCAAGAGGCCGAATCCCAAGTCTCCCTTTCATTCACCGTAGGCAGGTTTGCAGACTCTCAGAGTTCTATTACCTCACTTCTGGCATCACTCCTCCTTCCATTTCGCTCCTCCGTCCTCCCCAAGCCTATCCAGGTTGCACGTGTTCTTCCAGTAGCCCACCTGCTTTTTTTCTTCCAGCTGGATGCTCACTTCTATTCCTTCATCACGCAACTCTTTCTTCTGTGTAACCAACTCCCTATATCAGTCTTGTCATGTCCCTCCCTTCAATCCTTCAAGAATGTTGCCCGTTGAAACATCATGCTTTCTGCCATACCCACCCCTGCTCTCTTCTCCTCTCGCTGACCCCACACCTGACCCCACTTCCCCATCCCACTGATCTCTGCCACTTTCAATCTGTCCCTGCTTCCCTTTTCCATTTTAGTTACTCTGTGTGCCTAGATTTCTGCATCCAAAAAAACAGGACCACGGGTCCTGAAGCTCACCTGGATCAGGAGCAACAGTCACACAGACCCCGTGCTGTGAACAAACTTTGGCACATCATGGGCGATGAAGGTTGTGATCACGTTTCATCAAAATTCTAGACCTCCGTAATGAGCGCAGATTTTGATGTGGTCAATACACCTTCGTTAGGCATCAGATATGAAGGTTGTGGCCAAGTTTCATCAACATTTTGTGTATGGTTCAAGCGATAATGACTGAAGTGTTTACAGACTTACTCACTCACTGGCTGACTTACCTACGGGCACTGCTCGATCACATAAGCTCACTGGACTAAAGTTCAGTTGAGCTAAAAATTAACAATGAGTTTCGAAGATTGTTAAACTTTTCACCAACAATCATTTGGTTTTGTTTCTTTGGCAAAGGCCAGTCTCGTGTATCTTTTTCATTACTTTAGCTTACCATTTGTATGCTTGTGATATTGATAAATGGAAACATCTGCTGATCATTTTGTTTGATATTTTCAAAAACAAATACTTTTCCTCATTTATTGATCAGATTATAAGCTGTTGAAAAATCCGACACACAACTTTATGATGCCTCGCTTTCTCAGTGGCTGGAGCTTCACCTCGATGCTCGAATCCCAACGTCTCTCTTGCTGCTTTCACGTGCCATGTACCTGCCGGATACCCTGAGCCCAGCAGACCAACTCACAACCACTATCCAGGCCTTGCCCGAGAGTATGGTGAGGCCGCTGATAAATTTGAAGCAGGGAGGTCGGAGATAGTGGACTTGGCATGAGACCTTGAAGTGGGGATGGAGGACAATGAGATGCATCCTTTTTCCCCCCCAAGGTTAAGGAAGTGGAAGTTATTGCTGGTGAGCTTGAAGGTGTGGCTGTTGACAACAAGATCCGTTTAGAGGCCACTCTGCAGGAAGAGGCGGCGATCAGACAAGAGAAGGAGGAGCACGAGGAAGCAGAGAGAGAGCAGGTGAGTACCCTGCAGGAAAGTTGAGTATTTTGCAACGCCATGTGACGTATCCACAGTAAAGCGAGTCTTTCCTCTTTATCGTTATTTTGTAATAAAACGTTCTTTTGTTTCCTGTTTATTCCTGGAGAAAAATATAGAGACTGCAAGTGCAGCCCTGGAAGTACCTCCAGCAGATGGAACTGAGGCTCCTTTCCAATCTTCGGAATCTTTAACTGATACGGCTCCAATCATTTCTGAAGAAAGTGTGAGTGACTGCTCAGCATCAGATTTAAATGTTGGCGTAACAGGGTTTGGTTTGCTACCTGGTGTAGTGAATGGTTTAAAAAAAAAGTCAATGTCTGATTATGAAGTAACTGGATCAAGCAGTCATTCTCGTATTGAAGTACAGCAGCGTGATTCTTACCAGTTTAATGATGGTTGCACCTGGTACTTTATGTATCTAGACGAAGGAAATTTGACTGTAGTTTTAGAGATATTGTTACGCTTGACAGATTCCCCTTGTAAATTGTTGTTTTGCAGTCTGAAGTGCTGACAAAGGAGGAGGTTGAACGCTTGAACGATGCCTGTGAAAAGCTACAGCAGCAGCGGGAACAATTGGGCCGAGAGAAAGACGACCTGAAGGAGCTCAAAGAGGACCTGCAGGAGTATACAGAGGTCAGGGGTCAGAGGGTGTTATTATGACAGAAATGAGGAGCTGATGCTCCAGGTCCCCCGCCTTTTGGGTGGTCCGACGACTAGATCTGTGTAATATGAAAGCTAAATCTTAAACGTTTTTTTGAAATACCGCGTACACAAGCCAAGTTACCGAGATGGATGCCATGGCAGCATAATTCAGTCAATTACAGCCCTGATCTAATCTGGTTGAGATAATTTCATGAGGAATAGATAGCTGCAATATGAAAGCTACACGTTCAACGGTTTTTGAAATACGGCGTACACAAAAGTACATGGACGGATGATCGTTTGGGTGGTCGGCGCATTTTAATATTCCCTGTCTCTGACCTTGTCGGGGGAGCGGGGGACAAAAATAGCATGAAAAATGTGGATAGGCAATGGGCTAAATGAAGAGAACGTTCAGGAACGGCGTGATGTTTTGGGTTTCTTTTCCCCACAGGATGTGGCTGAGGTTATCGATTTGGTGAGAGAGATTGGGGAGCCTGGCCTTGAAGAGTCGCCCGTGAGTCGACGTCTTTCTCAGCGCGTCTCGCGCATGGTTGCCAGCATTGACGGTCTCGTCCGGCAACTTGAGGGTGGAGAGAAGGTTGCAGGGTAAGTGAGCAAAGATCCTTTATTCAAAACGCACTCTCCTCCATTGTTTCACACTCCTCTTTTCTATTTCGTGTAACTGTCTTCCTGAGTCCATTGGCGTGAGCTCTTCCCGATAGGATTTCTAATCTGCTACACATGTGCTCCTCATGGTCTCTTCCATTCCCACTACTGAGCTTTACTACATCTGTTGAGGCTTTGTTTTCCCATCCTTTTCCTTTTATTCCTCCCCTGTGATAGATCCCACTATTTTCTCTTTGGCTGGTTTTGTCTGTTTATCCATTCCCCCCTGTCACCTCTTTATTCTGCTCTTCCATGAGCAGATACCTGTATAAAACGTTTTTGTTTTTTTTCCTTATTCCACTGTATATTTAATGGTGGCATAACTAACTACCTCTTCATCATTATCATTGCCTTTCTCTGTCCAGATCCAACCTGGTGCGCTGTGATGAGGTTTTGATGTCAGTGCGTGCCATGAGGGCTGTACCTGACAGCAAGCTAACTGCGCTTGCACGTACACTCGACGACAACAGTGATGGCATCATCGACATTGATGATGTATTAAAGGTAGAGCTGGGTCTTTGCCCTCTTAGCTTTGTCCCCGCCTTCTTGTGCCTGACCTCACCTTCTTGCACATGACTTTATTTCATTGCATTTATAAAAACTTTTATTGTTGCCGAACGTTTCAAAAGCATCCCGAGCTGCAAGGCTTCCACCATGAACTGCAAATATTGCAGCGGGCAACCTCTTTATGCACCAGTTTAGCTATAGCAGGGTTTAATTTTGACCAAAAAAAAAAAAAAACCACCTTTAGAGGCCATTTTTCCCCGCAAAGCGGGGGTTGGCCTTTTTCGGGAACCGTGGTTGTTGTTGTTTTTCGGTCCCCTTTTTGAAGCAATGTTTTACGGCCGGATGCCCTTCCTGACGCCAACCCTTTTTGCCACCTTTAACGACAAACAGGGAATTACCAGTGAACTGGTACTCAATTACCAGTTTAATTTTGACCGGTCATGGTTTTTGAGCTGAGTTGTGACAGTTATCTCCCAACACAAGCCTTGTGTTGTTTCTCACGCTCCGTTAACAATGGCGCCGAAGCGTAAAATGATGGAGAAAAGAAAAGTCACATTTTATTTATTCGCTAGTTTACGGAGCTGCAGAACGATTTATGAAAGCTAAAGCATCGAAAGCATCGAACACATCGACAGTTTACAAAGCAAAACGATTTGAGATGAATAGGGAAGGGATGGTGGTGGGGGCTTTGAACTCGTTACAGAAAGGAGGAGAGGCACACGTTTAATCTGCTTCAGCATAACAGGAGACTTAATCGCAAGGCCAATTAATTTATTAGTCCCCTACTGGTGTACACCGGAGGGGACTATAGGTTTGCACTCCATCCCTCAGTCTGTCAGTCTGTCAGTCCGTCACGCAAAGAACAGCTTTCCGGACTTTTTTTCTAAACTCTTAATGCTAATGATTTCAAACTTGGTACACGGTTTCCTCATGATAAGCTACAGATCAAGTTCGAACTTCACACCGTTTCGATCATTTTTGACAAAGTTATGGCACTTTGAACTTTGGTAATTTCCCCAACAGTTTTCCGGACGACAGACTGCCGGTCGGGGACATGTATTGCAGCGCAATACTCAGAATGCTTGTTTATATGTGTACATATCTACATATCTATATATATATAAATAATGATGAAGTTTATCTGTTTATCTCAGTTTCTTTTGGCTGCTGCCCACCTTCCTCTATATTTTCTTGAAGCACAGGAACCTAGCCCCCTTTTTCCCCATACATAGGCCCTTGGTTTTAACTATCTTGATTTTCAACATCACTACATTTTCCAGGAATGTAACCCCTAGGGTATTTAAGGATTTACTGTGCATGTATGTACAAACACACACACATATCTATATGTTTATATGTGTGTGTCAATGCCAGTTCCCACTCGCAAAAGTAATTAATTTATTGTGGAAGTATATTATCTTTCAAATATCTTTCGTGGCTATATTTCCGAAACTTTAACTGTATAATCGATGCCTAAACAGGATGGATATGTGGCGGGCTTTTTCATAAGTTGCAGGATAGGTTTCCTGGAAAAACCACATTTCCAAGCTGGCCTCCAAAGCCAGTGGCCGACTGGGCATCCTCCATCGTGCAAAGTCCTTCCTTAGCATACCTGAGCTCATCACCCACATACAAAGCTTTCATCCGCAGCTCCATGGAATACTGCTCTCCCCTCTGGGCTAGTGCTCCTGCCGTACACCGAGCTCGGCTTCATGCTGTTGAAACCAAAGCTTTCAGAATCATTGGAATCTCCCGCGATGAAGTTAACTCCGAGGGCCTTTCACTCACTCATTGCAGGCAGGTTGGTGGTCTTTGTCTTCTACCTACTCCTCTCCAGCCTTGCTCCCCCTGCTCTCTCTGTGCTCTGTCCCCCAAATATTCCTGCAGGTCGCACAAGATCTGCCTGCAACCCTCTTATGGTTAAACTGCCAAAATCTAGACTCTCTTCTCACCTTCACTCTTTCATTCCTCTTTTCTCCCGCCCCTGGAACAAACTCAATCCATCATCAAACTCAAACTTCTATCTTCTGTAAAATTCTATAAAACTCAAACTATAAAACTTCAAATTCGACACCCTCTTCTATCCCACTTCTCCCTCCAGGTCTTTAAAACAGTTGTTCACCACCATCTCTTATCTTCCCCCATCCAAAACCTTGATCTTTTCTACCCCTGTTAATTCACCCCAGATCCACTTTTTTAATATACCAACTTCTTTCCTGGAAGCCCTCGCAGTGTCAATGTGTTTTATACCTCCCTCCCCCCCTTCCCATGCCTCCTGCCCTCTCCCTCCCACAGATCTCCCGATGTCCCTGCTCTCAAATGTTGTACTTGTGTGCTTCCCTCTCTCTCCCCATATTGTCTCCCGCTGCCTTTATTATATGTTTTATGTGTCCGTTTTTTTTTTTTTGTGATTAATGTTAGCTCTTACATGAGCCTCGATCTTGTATACAAAAAAAAGGCCCCTGTCCTGATCAGGACCTTGCAGCAAGTGCAGTGCATGCGTTCATGGCTCAGTCATATTTGAGAGGTGGTTATTTGGAGATGTTTATATGGTTTTTTAAAGTTTTTTTTTTTACGTAAACCACCTTTCAAAGCTTCAAAAATCACACCTGTGTCCAAATGAAGCGGTGCAGTTTGGCAGTATGTGTGCAATCAATTAAAGTCACAGGACTTCCAGATGCTGACAACTTTAGAACTCTAGAATTACCCTCTAGAATTACCCTCTAGAATTATCCTCTCGAATTACGGATGGACGTAGCCAAATATCGAAGCGGCTTCACCACTTAAAAGTGAGCCAGAGGACACACATGGGTTATTACTCACGCCAGGGATTCTATCGTGTCCGTCCGTGTGTGTGTTCTTGTGTTTGTGAACAAGATATCAGGAAAGGTTCTGAACGGATTTGGATGAAAGTTGGTGGGATGATTGCCCTTGGGATAAGGAAGAATTGATTAGTTTTTGGTGAAGCTCAGGATATTATTCCGGATCCAGGAATTTTTTGAAGGATTTTTTACCATTGGAAGATAGGGCTCCAACTTGCCCCATGGCGGAAGGATGCGCTCTAATGAGTGGCGTTCTCGTTTTTTAAGCATCGAAGCCGCTTCAATATTTGGCGAAGTGCATCCTTCCAAGAAAATAAATAACCTTTCTAACCCACCATGTTTAATTCTAAAGGGTTCTAAAGGGTCATTACAATCAGTTCTAAAGGGTTATTCTGAAGGGTTCTAAAGGGTAATTCTGAGGCGTTCTAAGGGGCTCTAAAGGGTAAATCTAAGGGGTTATAAATGCTAAATCTAAAGGTTCTAAAGAGTAATTCTGTGGGGTTCTAAAGGGTTTTGTTCATTTCTAGGCTTTGCCTATTTCATATTAAAAATGCCAAACTGAACCGCTTCCTTCAGACACAGTTGTGGTTTTTTTTGTGACACCAGTCACATTTCCTCATTCACGAGTTACTTATGATTTATGTTCACTTTGCTGAAGTTGCTACATTTTAAGGATATTGAAACAAATAAATGACAGGTCTTCTTTCATAATTTTGGGACATCTGTTTATGGTGCACACTGGGGATTTTGGGAAGAGGTATGTAATAAGTAGATGACTCCTAAGTACTCAAAAATACAGAATTAACACTGCCCAACTTTGACCACTTCCTCCTTTTTAGATGTTCTTTTTATCTTTCTCTCCTCTCCTTTTCCTATTTGCTACAACTCCCAAATTCAAGCCTGGTGTTGGCTTAGCCTTAGCGGTTGGGGTGCCGGCTTGGGATCGTAGGATCCTTGGTTCCAATCCCGGTCGATCGCTGAATTAACGCCAGGGGGGTTGACTCAGCCTGTCATCCTTCCGAGGTCGGCAAATTCAGTACCAGTTCACTGGTAATTGCCTGCGTGTCGCAAGAGGTGACTAACAGGGTTGGCGGCAGGAAGGGCATCCGGTCATAAAATATTGCTTCAAAAAAGGGACCAAGGTACCCAAAAAAGGCCAACCCCCGCTTTGCTGAGAAAAATGGCCTCTAAAGGTGGTTCGACTTATCCCAAACTCATTGTTTCCTCAGTCTGGTCTGTTAGGGGGATTTTAAGGGGGGATTGTGCAAATTTGTCTACAAGCATGAAACTTGGCACACTTGTAGTTTGTGACCTGCTGAATTCAAATCTGCCGGGAGCCAAAGCCAATTCTCAATGGGAGCGCCATATTTGACACTTCAAAATGGCCGCCACTCAAAAACTGACTTTTCCGTTACTAGCCAACCAAAAGTCACATAATTACAATTAAAAGCACTTTTCTAGGGTTTTGGACCTCACTGATTATAAATCTGATGTCTGTTTGACAGTAGCCTTGACAGGGATCGCCAAATTGGAAAATCCAATATGGCCGCCGGTGAATATTATAATAAATTTTGCATAACTTTGACACTTAGTCATAAATCAGGAAGTAAAACAAGTAAAACCAAGAGATCAAGGTATCCTTTATTGATCAACAAAATCAGGCTAATTACCATTAAGCACTATGTTAATAATTAATTAATTTACATATATTAATAGTAAATCAATCAATCAATAAATGTATCAATCATATCACGTGCTGTGACTGGTGTCACACTGATTCATGAATTCTCATTGTTCACACATCCACCTTCGCATTTGCGCAAAATTGTGCAACGAACGCCAGCTCTGCAGCACTTGCAGTTCCCTGTGCATGACTTCGCACAGCCACACTGCAAAAGGATGGAACAGGCCTTGCTGCTGTCCTCAAGGGTTGTCCAGAAGGGCAACCACCCACCACTGCTGTCCTTGTGCCACCCCCAGTCATGGAAGTCAGGGATGTCCTGGTAAACATACGTTGCCTGACTCCAGAAGAAGCTGGCCTGCAGCATTGCTCTGCGGATGTGTTGATATAGAGCAGCTTGTGTTGGTGGTAAGGCCTCTAGTGTCTTCTTCCCACTTGTGAAGAGTCGAAGCCTAGCCTCATTGACTCTTTCCAGACCACAGCCCTTGCTGTACATGACTACAACAAAGCGCTCTAGAGTGCGCATGTGCTGGGACTGTGGGCTGAGCTCTTGGGGTTCACTGGTGAGGGCAACAAGGGTGTCCGTCAGTCCTGGTGTGCTCTGCCAGGCTGACCAGGCTGACTTCTTACCACATCCCAGGAAGTGTGACACAGTGTCACAGCCTGTGACCGCGTGGAATAGTGGCAGTGCCAGGCACGTTGATGGTCCCAGCTGGGCAGAGAGAGTGTGGATAGGAATGTCACGCATCTTCTTCCCACTGCCGAGACAGACCCACAACTGGGACAGCCCAAGTGATGAAAAGAAGTGAATGGCCAGGATGACCACATCACTGTCGACTGTGCTCACCAAGGCAACCTGGTGGCGCTGCTGTGCTGCATGGGCAAGATGGAGCAGTATCCTGGTATCAGCCTCAGTGTGGTTACATGGCTGAAGACCAGACACGTCATGTTGTTTGTTGGAGAGAACACTCTCCTTGTTGGTGCTGAGGAGAAGTCTCCCACCCAGATCCTGCTTTACAAGCTGTGCACTCAGGAAGGGGAACAGTTCCCTCTTGTTGTCAGTATTCTTGAGGAACCCAGTGTTCCAGTCCTTCTTTGGAATACGGGTCTGGCCATCCCCAATCCTGGTACATGGGCCTAAGCCATGACGATGGTGTGTCAGGGTTTTGAGGTTGTCCTCTGGGTAGGTGTCCCAGACAGCATCTACCCGTGTGACAGTTGGAGTTACCTGTGACTCCACAAATGGCACCAAATGCTGTGACACATAATCAGTGAATGTGTGTGCTGAGGTCGGCCGCACCATGTGAACAACAGCTGCCATGTCAAGTACCACAACTGTGGCTGCTTTGGCTGCAGCTGAGTGACCAGTGGGTGCCTTTAGGTCCTCTAGAATGTCCGACTTTTTGCCAGACCTGAGTGATCCTTGGTTTGAGAGACTAGGTGGTTCTCTCTGATTCTCATACCGGAAGAACTCTTCCATGTCTGCATCAGGTCGAGACTGCAAGGACAGGAAAAGCTTGGTTATGAGGGAAGAGTTTCTCTGAGCACTGCCTGATGTGCCTCCCTTTTTGGTGGTAACAGGGCAATTGGCAAATGTGAGGACATTTTGGCGTTTGAGAGTGTTTGTTTTTGGCAAAGTGTCCTGGTCTAGAGTCTGTGTTACAAACTTGGCATGCAGATCTTTTCCAAGGTTATGAAGCTGGGCAAGCGATGCAACAACTTCATCTTTCATGACCTCCTGTGTGTGTAGAGCCACAAGCTCATGGCCATTGGCAAAGGGATTACCTAGCTGTTCAGCTATCTCCACAAATGACAGAACATCTTTCTTGTACTTAGTCTGCAAAGCACTTGCTTCTTCGTGATGGGTAGTGCGTGAGCTTGCAGTGTCCAACACAGCCTCAAACTCCTCGATACATCGAGAGCAGTCGGGACCTGCTAGCATGAAAAGAGTGAGGGCCTCAGGGTTTTCATACAGACCAACTGCACCACCATGGGCCTGAAGGTTCTTGTTTGACTGCTCATGAGATTGGTCCTTGCCAATGAGGCTGAACTTGTGAGGTGACCTCTGGACAACAAAGTTCCCCTTGAGAAACTCAGCATACAACTGTGGGTGCTTCTCAGGCAACTGGACCATATCCCGCACATGCACTGGTAGCCAACGAGCATAGTTTGTGTGGTCCATCACATGGAACCAGGAGCACAGCTCCACAGACCTGCACATACAGCAGGAAGTCTCCCTCACGGAGAGAAAGGATGAAGCGGCACATTAGGAGCTCCAGGTCCACGATGGTAGACCAGAACATGAACATGGGATTGTGAGTTCTGGACCTTTGAGCCCAGATCTCTAGAGACTCAGGTGGTCCCTCAACACCAGAGCAGTAATTGGAGTATGACTTCTGTCTGAGGAGATACAGACCCATGACAGAGACCTGGTGAGCATAGCGAGTGCACTTTATATGATGCTCATGAAGCACAGACTGGGCACGGCCAGATGTGAGGACCTGGGCCTGAGTAAGAATGTTGCTCCACCCAGAGTCCCGCAGCAACTTACCAATCATCTGGTGCATTTTGTCCTCTATGTGTAGAGCGCCCATCATCAGGACCAGCTTATCTTCCCCCATTGTGTCAGGGAATGACCACTCCAGCTGCTTAGCAATGGCATACCGAGGCTGGTCACCACCAAGCACAGGAGTTTGACCAGGGTTGAGGGCCTCTGTGCCTTGCATTGTGAGATGCATTGCATGTTTCATCATAGAAGGTGTGGCTGCTTTGTCAGGGAACAGAGGTAGAACCCCTATCAATGCCTTAGGCTTCACAGAGTCATCACTCATGAGTCGGGAGTTGTAGCCTGACCAGGTGATGACTTCACCTTCTGGCAATGTGTCCTGTTTCAGCACTGTGGACACATGTGCCATCCAGGACTCATCCTTGAATTTGGCTCCATGTAGCAGATTATGAGATGGCCAAGAATTGAGATCTGGAGTACATGGTACATGCAAATCATTGCTTGAGAACTCAGCTGGCTGAACCACTGTGTAGGATTCAGGAAGTTGTGGTACAGTA
Organism: Myxine glutinosa; assembly: GCF_964187855.1. Classification (NCBI taxonomy): domain Eukaryota; kingdom Metazoa; phylum Chordata; class Myxini; order Myxiniformes; family Myxinidae; genus Myxine; species Myxine glutinosa. The sequence goes on along the minus strand of NC_136261.1, from coordinate 356,438,826 downwards.
GTGTCTGTAGGATCCAGCTCGATAGAGGGTCGCTGTACTCCTTGGTTGTCCCAAGACAGGTGGTTTGTCACGCTGATTGCTGTCCCATGGAACTCATCATGGGAGAAGTTACCTTGGTTGCAGCTATCCAAGCTGTCTACATCAAAGGTCACGAAGACCCCACTACGGATGTTTGTGGGCAGCACAACTCCATCCTGGACAAACTGTTTGACGTGTGCTCGTGCCATGGATCGCCTGATCTCCAAGACACGACTGTAAGACACAGAAACCCCAAAGGCATTGGCATTATTGATCTCTTTCTTCCGCCTACCCTCACCATGCAGCTTGAGGCCCTGGTACAAAGGGAAAGGGGTCTCATGTTCTTTGTTGTGACGGATGTTGCTGGACTTTGTGGCATGATGTGAACCACTGCAGGTATTATAAATAATCTGCTGGGCAATGGCGCTTGCAACTCTTGCCCTGCCTTGTACCTGCGCCTGCAACTCCTCATTGCTCTGTTCACGCAAGATTGAGGGGCCCTGGAGCAGGATGTTGAGGAAGCTTCTCAGCTGTCCAGGGATGGGAGATGTCAGGGAATCAGAGGCAAAAGAACCAGTAAATGGTTCTTGCCTCTGGAGACAGCATTTCCTAAGTATTACTGCTGCTCGCATCAACAACAAAGCATCATCCTGACCTATCTGGGACTTATGGGCTTCAGCTATTAGATCTCCAACGTTCTGGTTGCTAGAGATATAGACTTCCTTGCCCTGGGAGAACTCTGTCGACTCAGGAAGCAGCTTCAGAAGATACTCCTTGAACCGTGTGGCATGTGGTTCCCTGGTATCAGAACAGGGAATTCACTGTTGCTCCACAAGTGTTCTATATAACTGTCGCAAAGCAGACAGTTTGAAGACTGAGTCAGAGTCCTCGACTAAAGCAACAATTTGCGCAATGGCAACTGAATTGAAGTGAGGGGCAGGAGGACCTGCAGATGATCTGCGATCCTCAGCACGAGCTGAGTCTCTCAGGTGCAAGTAACACTGTACATGATAGTAAGTGTCACCAGCGTGGGCATCAGCTGCGTGGGCAATCAGTTTGCCCAGAAGATTGAAATTGTTGGTGCTCTGAGCCCAGGTCTTTAGGTTTGTGTCTACATTAAATGTTTCAACTTTACGTAGATTCTTTTGGTCCTGTCCCTCACATATTATGCAACAAGGAGACTTCTGAGGAGCAGAAGACACTGCAAAACTGGACCGTAGTTTCTTAGGTGAGTTTTGGTCACTAGAATCCTCTTTTTCAGTGAACCTTCTCAGGTGAGAGTTACTGCAGTAGGTTCTGCAAACTTTGTGATATTTGGCATTGTGTGTCTGAAGCGTCTTAGCAATGCCCTGGCCCTCATCAAGCTGAGCCCATGACACTTTCAAACAAGAAGGCATGACACCAATGGCTTTAAAACCATTCAGATCTTTCTCAATTGAAGCAAGGCCCTCTTCCGTTGGCGTCTGCAACCGTTCATCCTTTTCTTCTTGGCAGACACAGCAAAGCTCCCAGTTGATGGCATCCATCCTTGCCATCCACCACCAGTACAGCTAGGACTTCTATTCTCTATTCTTCTATTCTATTCTTCTATTCCCACAGCAGAACGACAGGCACCTGAAAAAAAAAAAACATTTTAAATAAAAAAATTAAAATTTTTAAAAATTGTCAAACATAAAAATAAAAAAAAATGTAAAATTTCCTGTCAAGGCTACTGTCAAACAGACATCAGATTTAGAATCAGTGAGGTCCAAAACCCTAGAAAAGTGCTTTTAATTGTAATTATGTGACTTTTGGTTGGCTAGTAACGGAAAAGTCCGTTTTTGAGTGGCGGTCATTTTGAAGTGTCAAATATGGCGCTCCCATTGAGAATTGGCTTTGGCTCCCGGCAGATTTGAATTCAGCATGTCAAAAACTACAAGTGTGCCAAATGTCATGCTTGTAGGCAAATCTGCACAATTTTTCCCCTAACAGACCAGACTATCAATAGTTTCCCCATTTTAACACACACACACACACACACACACACACACACACACACACACACACACACACACACACACACACACACACACACACACACACACACACACACACACACACACACACACGTGTGTGGATGAACACGTTATTTGAGGCAATAACAACCTTTTGTGCTTCTTTTGTTTGCCAGGTATTGGATATGGTTGATCAAGAGGACGTCGGCATCTCCACTGCGCATTTCACGGAGATATTGCAATTGTTGCAGAAAGAGGAACAGATCCACCAGCGGGAAGCATGCAAGTCCAAATCTTCAGAGGCCTCTGGCACAACCGACAAATCGAAGGCTCAGCAAACGTCATTGTGAAGAAATTTGTTCTGTTTGGTGGAAATGTATTCTCTGTCCACGAGCAAAATTCTCGCAGTAACAAGCAAGCTGTACAGTACTGTTTGTACATATGATATTTTAATTATAACCCTTCAGACGATCATTATATGGACAGGGGCAATTGGTATTTGAATTTTCTTACCATCTTTCTGTCTCTGTTCGTTGGAATTACCATTGAGTACCAAATGTTCAGCTCTGCTTTGAACGTTGCCCGAACAAAATCCCCAAAGGTGCTTCTTGAAATGCTCGCTCTTTGCCACAAGCATGGGATCCGAGATGAGACTTGAACAAAGAGATTCTGATTTGGTTTTAAAAAAAGTTGTAAACTTAAACGAGAGACTCTTTTGTTTTAGCATTCCTGCTTGTTTTCTCTTTCCAAAAGTAGATGACGAAATTGTGACCGAAGCGGTGCATTAAAATTGCAGCGTGGTTTGAAGAGTGGATGTTGAATCAACGCTTCGGGCAGGGATTAGTTTGAGTGTACAGTGGTGGCGACACTGGACTGGGATCACTGGACAGGTTGTGGGTTTAAATCGAGCTGAAGGCAGCAAGCAAGAAGTATTAAGGATTTGGATTTAAATTTTCAGGTAGTCAAGATGGTCTCAGAATTTCGACTTCGCTGTTGTAACCCAACTAGCTTACTAACGACCTTTCAGGGTGTTATAATCTGCTTGCCTTACCTGGTCTGATCTACATGTGACACTAGTTCACTTATTGCGGTTGACCCTTATTACTTTCCCTTTTTGAGGTCATTCTGAATGAATATGGGTCTCCCCCATCTCCTGTGGATGGATAATCCTGGAGCTTTACTAAAAGCAGATTTCAGTGCTGCCTCATGCAGCCTCATGGCAGGGATTACACTAGGTGTTGGCTTAGCGGTTAGGGTGCTGGCTTGGGATTGTAGGATCCTGGGTTCGAATCCCGGTCGATCGATGAATCAACTCCAGACTCCCGTTTTGCCGTTGCATTCCCAGTGTTATTCAAGGCAGGAATTTGTAATTTGTTCCGCTGGATCTTTAACGCCCACCAGCTAACGCCGGCAGACTGGACGCGCAGTTTAACGTCCATCCGAGAGACGGCACGCGTGTTGTTGCCTCATCTTACCTGGGAAACTCCAGGATGGCAGTTTATAGCTGGCCTGCGATTCCCTTCCCATGCACTGACCACTAAAAAAAAAAGCACCATTTACAAAATTGTGATACAAATTAACACGGCTTTCAATTTCCACCGCATGGGCCTCACGCCAAAACAGTTTGTTGCACTTTACGTGGTCATCATTTCATCGCCTACCTACCTGTGTAAGGATTAAAAAACGAGCAAGAATGCGGAGCATGAGCAGAATGAAATGCTGCATTTAAATCCATAAATCGAAACTATGGTTAAATTTGAATCTTTTTGTAAATCTATTTCATTCTCATCTGGGGATATCTACCTGCCACATGCACCCGCTTACAGACCCTTTCTACCGCCAAGCACCACCTCCCTGCTCTGAGCTTCCATCGTCGGTGTTCGGTAACTGCCTTGAGCACTGCGCGCCTTGATGCGACATTACTCATAAACTACAATGAAGTTTCAATCCTTTTCCTCGTTAATGCTATTATTATTTTTTTACAATCTTCAATCACATTAATTATGGTGGTGCTAGGGCCATACTGTTTGTCGTGAGCTATATGAAATGGGTTTCCATGGCCGAGCAGCCGCACACAAGCCTAAGGTCACCATGCGCAATGCCAAGCGTCGGCTGGAGTGGTGTAAAGCTCGCCACCATTGGACTCTGGAGCAGTGGAAATGCATTCTCTGGAGTGATGAATCTTGTTTCACCATCTGGCAGTCTGACGGCAAATTTGCAAATTGCAAATTTTTTTTGCCATGCTCCGTTGATGTGTTTTGATGAAGACCGGAATGATTGTAGCCATTTCATCCATGACCTGGAGAGTTACTTTTGCAGAAGAATGTTACGGCGGTAACTTTGCGGGACCGCATCATGCTTTTCGAGCAGAATGCTTCAACCGAAGGTTGAATTATGTCAGAACCACAGGTCAGGGAACATGACATTTTGCAAACTGCTTATTTTACCTTAATCCATCCAAAACCTGAATTCAATGTAACATTTTTATTGTATTATGTGCAAAATGTCTCAATTTTTTATTGACATGATAAAACAAACAACCCATGTAATTTATATTTGACGATGCATCTTACGTAAATGTTTTGTACGCAGCAATTCTGTCGGAGGGCCTTTGCTGGCAAAGTGGGAAGAGCGAGAGGGTCAGTAAAACGAGTTGTTGTTGTTATGGCTTTTCGTGATACACTTGTGTTTGGTTGAGGAGTATTGATTAAATCCATCACAACAACATCCGCACCATTGTGCAAAAATGTTATTTACTAATTTTCCATTTTAGTACTGTATTGCAATCATATGAAAGGAGATTGCAATCGTGGCATCCACATTTGATGCGTACTTTTAACTTCTTCTTCATCATCATCATCGTCATTACCTCCGCCACCGAAGGAGGATGGAGGTTGTTTTCTCCCCTGTCTGTTTGTCTGTCCATTTGTCTGTGAACAAAATATCTCAATAAGTTGTGGACGGATTCAGACGAAATTTGGCAGAGATGTAGTGTATGTAACAAGGAAGAATCGATTCAATTTTGGTGAAGATCTGGATTCGGATCCGGCTTGTATAATTTTTTTAAGTGATTCTTCACCATTGTGAGATAGGGCCCAAAACGATACCGAGCACGATATCTCAAAGTTGGGGATGGATTTGGACGAAACTTGTTGGACAGGTTGTGTGTGCGACGAGGAAGAATCGATTCAATTTTGGTGAAGATCCGGATCCAGATCCAGCTCGTAGAATTTTGATGTGAATCTTCACCATTGAGTGAAATGGCCAACCAGGCGGAGGTTTGCTCTCTACTGAGTGCCGTTCTAGTTGTACAGCCGTTTCCAAGCTTGCATGACTGTGTAAGCTGTGATTCAACTAATGGCTGCTTTCCAGGCCGCACGATCCGTTGCTAGCCATCTTGTTAGTCCTTTAACTTTGAGATAATCTCTCAGCAACTCGTTCCATGTTTTCCTCAGACGGCCTCTCCCCCTCCTTCCATTCACATTCATATTTATACACCGCTTCGCACAGCCGCCCTCGCCCATGCTTTCCACGTGTCCGAACCACCTCAACCCATCCCGACGCATAACCTCACTAATGCTCTCTATACCTAACCTACCTCGTAATTCCACATTTGGTTTCCTATCCTTCAGTGTCACATTACACATCCATCTCACCATTCTCATTTCATCCTCCTTTTTGATCGCCCAGGTTTCACTGCCATACAACATCGTGCTTCGAACGCAAGCTGCATAAAGTTTTCCCTTTAGTTGAAGAGAGATCCCTCTTGATGTCAATAGGGTAACAACTCCATAAACTTTCTCCAACCACTTCTAATTCTTGCAATCACTGCTGCTTCTGCACCACCACCTGCAGCAATCATATCAGCAAGGTAACAACATTTATCTACATATTCCAGGGATATGTCTCCATAAACTAATCTTTCCACTCTGACTGCTGCCACTTGTTTACCTGCACAGACAGCACATTTAAAGTCAGGAACCACCTGCAGTCTACCTCTGATGCCACTACACCTCTTGTGCACCTAGCAGTTGCAGTATTTACATTTGATCATTTTATGTATATACTGGTGAGGTACCTATGCTACATATGGGTGGGAGCACAAAATCTCAATTTTTTTTTTTAGAAATCCGATGAAAACTCCTACCCGCTTTAGGATATGTGCAAGGACCCCAAATCGGTGCCATATGGGTGGAAACATTAAATCTCAATTGTATTGGGACATCCGAACCAGCGAATGTTTCCACATGCGGTAAATGGCGAAACTGTGAATGCCGAACCCGTGAATGTGTTTGCATGTGGACAGAGAGAGAGAGAGAGAGCAGTTTCGTTCGGGTGGAAACTCAAAATCATAATTGTATTGAGAAATTTATGAAACCTCCCTCCTACCTTCGGATGGAAAAAAAGCAGTGTAGTTCGGGGGGAAACTGAAAATCACAATTGTATTGACAAATCTTATAAAAACTCCTACCCACTTTAGGATACGTGCAGGGACCCCAAATCGGTGCCATATGGGTGGAAACATTAAATCTAAATTGTATTGGGATATAAACGAACCAGTGAATGTTTCCACATGCGGTAAATGGCGAAACTGTGAATGCCGAACCCGTGAATGTCTTTACATGCGGAGAGAGAGAGCAGTTTCGTTCGGGTGGAAACTCAAAATCATAATTGCATTGAGAAATTTATGAAACCTCCTTCCCACCTTCGGACGGAGAAAAAGCAGTGTAGTTCGGGGGGAAACTCAAAATCACAATTGTATTGAGAAATGTATGAAACCTGACACCCACTGGGACCCCATAATTTTCTACCGAGAGGTTGGTGGGGCTTGTCCCAAAACTGAGGGAGTAGTTTGGGGCGGACAGACAGACAGTCTGGTTTATTATATCGATGCCGTGGGATTTATTGTATCCGTGTAATTGCATAGCCGGCTTAATGTCTGCAATCTCTTTGGTGTTAACTCGATAAACCCCCGACTAATATAGCCACACAGAAGGCAAAGCTCGGGTTCATTACTCTCCTGCACAGCGATACTGGTTGGTGGTGCCTTCAGTTTGGAATAGGGGTTTCCCCTATACTGCATACCAATCTTTTTTGTGATCGCTCTGGTGCCATATTAACTCTGATACCATACAGCAATCCTGCAATTTCCACGCGTTACCACTGTGATATTCCCAATAAACTAGGTGCTGTTGAAGCAGTCTCTGTTGAGGATTACTCCCGGTGCTTTTCCATTTCCTTTCCGAGTGGTTGGCTGGCAATTTGGAAGTTGACGAGGATACTGGCACACATTGACCTCCTTTAAAAAAAAAATTTTTAAAGCTACCCTGGGCTATATAATTTCCATGAGTGCTAGAATTTCCTTCTTAACCCCCATGGGGCATGCTTTATATTACAAGGGTGTTGTGGACGGAATGTTTTTATATGATGCATTGCTCTGGGTATTTGGCACCATGATGACTGTTCGTAGTTGGATCGTATTTCGCCGGGCTTCAAACCCAGAATAGACATGTCAAAGATGAGTAAGCTATCTCCAAGCTATCCTTTAGTACCATTAATTTGAGAAAACAAAACAAAATTCATGCTTTAATTGCAATCACTTCACCAACATAACTAGAACAGCACTCAGAAGAGCACATCCTCCACCAGGCTGAACAGTTTATGTCTTGTATCCCAATGATTAGCCGGATCTGGATCTGGACCTGAAACGAAATCTAATTGGATTGCTCTTGTCTCTTTGAGATATCCTGCTCACAGACAGACAAATAAACATACAGGGGTGAAAACATAACCTACGTCCACCTTAGACGGTGAAGGTAACAAGAAAGATGAAGAGCAATTGGAGATGGCAGACGTTATCCAACCACTTTTGTGTGCTGGTGTGTTTGTGGTGTGAAGACGATGCATTTATTATGTAGGTTTATGTTCATACAGCGGACAAACACACCTTTTTGATTTTATTGTATAGATTCACGTTCCAATCGTATGTATTTCATCTACGTATGTACTTTACTGATGTAGATGTATTTTTATAGTACGTACTTTACAGATGCACTCACCTTCTTGATACATGTAAAGTGCATTCAGAAAGTATTCAGACCTCTTCACTTTTTTCGCATTTTGTTATGTTGCAGCCTTATGCTGAAATCGTTTAAATTCATTTTTTCCCTCATCAATCTACACTCAATACCCCATAATGACAAAGAGAAACAGGATTTTAGAAATTTTTGCAAATTTATTAAAAAGAAAAAACTGAAATATCACATTGACATAAGTATTCAGACCCTTTGCTATGCCACTTGAAATTTAGCTCAGGTGCCTCCCATTTCTCTTGATCATCTTTGAGATGTTTCTACACATTGATCGGAGTCCACCTGTGGTAAATTCAATTGATTGGACATGATCTGGAAAGGCACACACCTGTCTATATAAGGTCTCACAGTTGACGATGCATATCAGAGCAAAAACCAAGCCATGAGGTCGAAGGAACTGCCTGCAGAGCTCAGAGACAGGATTGTGTCGACGCACAGATCTGGGGAAGCCTACAAAAAAAATTCTGCTGCATTGAAGGTTCCCAAGAGCACAGTGGCCTCCATAAATTCTTAGTCACGTGAAAAATTTTCTTAGTCAAGTCTTAGTCAATCTTAGTCAAGTACACCCTTGGCTCTAATAGGTGGTATTGCCCCCTTTGGCAGAAAACCTCAAGTCGGCGTTTCCTATAACTGTCTACCAGTCTCTGGCATTGACTGGGAGAAAATTTTGCCCACCCCTCCATGCAGAATTATTTCAGCTGTGCGATGTTTGAGGGGTTTCTTGCATCCACAGCTCGTTTCAAATCCCCCCCACAACATCTTGATGGGAGTTAGATCGGGGCTTTGACTTGGCCATTCCAGAACCCTCCATTTCTTTCTTTTCAGCCATTCCTTGGTGGATTTACTGGTATGTTTAGGGTCATTGTCATGTTGCAAGGTCCACCTTCGGTTGAACTTCAACTTTCCGACAGATGGCCTCACATTATCCTCAAGCACCCTCTGGTACAATGAAGAATTCATAGTGATTCTATGATGGTGAGCTGCCCAGGCCCTGATGCAGCAAAGCTGCCCCAAACCATAATATTTCCACCACCATGCTTTACAGTTGGTATCAGGTACGTCTGGTCAAATGCTGTCTTTGGTTTTCGCCAAACATGTCTTCTGGATCTGTGGCCAAATAGCTCGACCTTCACGCTGTCCTGTTTGTCCAGACTGAATCTGTCATCTGTCATCTGTCATCTGTCATATGTCACAGGACTGAATCTGTCCAGAGCACATTGTTCCAGAAGTGCTGGTCTTTGCCTAGGCGTTCATTGGCAAACTTTAGTCTTGCCCTGATGTTCTTTCTGGACAGCAAAGGTTTCCTCCTGGCACACCTCCCATGTAGATCAAATTTGTGCAGCCTCTTTATCATGGTAGACTCGTGCACTTTGACATCAACAGTGGCAAGCGCTATCTGTAGGTCCCGTGATGACATTCTGGGGTTATTCGAGACTTCTTTCAGCATCTTGCGGTCTGCTCTCGGGCTGAACTTGCTGGGGCGGCCTGACCTGAACAAGTTGGCAGCTGTTTGGAATCTTCTCCACTTGTAGATGATCTTCCGGACAGTCGAATGATTGATTTCAAATTGTTTGGAGATCTTTTTAAATCGCTTCCCAGACTCGTAGGCATCTATAACCTTTCTGAAGGCCTCGGAGAGCTATTTTGATGTAGGCTTGGTGACGCCGCACACTTCAACAACAAAGAGCAAACCAAACTAAATGTCTGAGGTTTAAATAAGACAGGTTCCTCCAAGATCCTCTCTAACGATGTTCTATCATTTGCACCTGAGCTGGTGCACCTCATTCTAATTTTAGGTATTTGAAGTAGTGATAAATGTAGGGGTGTACTTACTTTTTCCACATGCGAAATTTGCATTTATGTTTATTTAAACTATACAATGGACTACAAAATGTAAATGTTTCACGATATTTGTTGTATTATAACACCTTTATCTATCAATATTGTTGAAATGAAGATCAAATAGCTGTATGTTGAAATATGTTGAAAAAGTCAAAACTTTACATGGGGTGTACTTACTTTTTCACGTGACTGTAAATGGAAGAAGTTTGGAACAACGAGGACTCTTCCTCGAGCTGGCCACCCGGCCAAACTGAGCAATCGGGGGAGAAGGGCCTTGGTAAGAGAGGTGACCAAGTACCCGATGGTCACTCTGGCTGAGCTCCAGAGATCCTGTGTGGAGATGGGAGAAACTTCCAGGACAACCATCACTGCAACACTCCACCGATCTGGGCTTTATGGCAGAGTGGCCAGACGGAAGCCTCTCCTCGGTGAAAGACACATGAAAGCCCACTGTATCTTGTTTCTCACAATCTGAGAGTCCTTTAGGTGCTTTTTTGCAAACTCCAAGTGAGCTTTCATGTTTTTCCTTTTTTCCACCGATAAGTTTTCCATTTTTTTCTTTTTAATAAATTTGCAAAACTTTCTAAAATCCTGTTTTCTCTTTGTCATTATGGGGGTATTGAGTGTAGATTGATGAGGGAAAAAATTAATTTAAACTATTTCAGCATAAGGCTATGACATAACAAAATGTGAAAAAAGTGAAGGGGACTGAATACTTTCTGAATGCACTGTACTTTGCAGACATGCAGACTCACATTCCAATAGTACCTACTTTATAGACATACTCACATTGTAATAGCACATACTTTATAGAGGTGCCAGGTTGATAAAAGATAATGTGTAATACTGGCTAGCACCAGGTGGTGTTTGTGGCCTATGTTAGCACATTATGTGCAGACCGACACACAGACAAATGGACGCCAATGCAATACCCTCTCCTCTGGCGAGGCTAAAAACACAGGATTTGCAGCCATTTCAGTGACAAATATGCTACATTCAACCATATTTCCCTTCACCCCTTAAGATTTCCCTTCACTGGAACTAAGGGGCCTATATATATACATACACTACATGGGACTACATACACTACACTAAGGGGCCTTCTGGGAAGGCTTTCCACTAGATGTTGGAACATTGCTGCGGGGATTTGCTTACATTCAACCACAAGAGCATAAGTGAGGTCGGGCACTGATGTTGGGCGATTAGGCCTGGCTCGCAGTCGGCATTCCAATTCATCCCAAAGGTGTTCAATGGGGTTGAGGTCAGGGCTCTGTGCAGGCCAATCAAGTTCTTCCACACCGATCTCGACAAACCATTTCTGTATGGACTTCGCTTTGTGCATGGGGGCATTGTCGTGCTGAAACAGGAAAGGGCCTTCCCCAAACTGTTGCCACAAAGTTGGAAGCACACAATCGTCTAGAATGTCATTGTATGCTGTAGCGTTAAGATTTTCCTTCACTGGAACTAAGGGGCCGAGTCCGAACCATGAAAAACAGCCCCAGAACATTATTCCTCCTCCACCAAACTTTACAGTTGGCACTATGCATTCAGGCAGGTAGCGTTCTCCTAGCATCCGCCAAACCCAGATTCGTCCGTCAGACTGCCAGATGGTGAAATGTGATTCATCACTCCAGAGAACACGTTTCCACTGCTCCAGAGTCCAATGGTGGCGAGCTTTACACCACTCCAGCCGATGCTTGGCATTGCGCATGGTGATCTTAGGCTTGTGTGCGGTGGCTCGGCCATGGAAACCCATTTCATATAGCTCACGACGTGTTCTGACTGACGTGTTGTTGTGTTCTGATGTGTTGTTGTGCTGACGTTGCTTCCAGAGGCAGTTTGGAACTTGGTTGTGAGTGTTGCAACAGTGGACAGACGATTTTTACACGCTAGGCGCTTCAGCACACGGCGGTCCCGTTCTGCGAGCTTGTGTGGCCTACCACTTTTCGGCTGAACTGCTGTTGCTCCTAGACATTTCCACTTCACAACAAGCGTTACGCCGAGGGTCCCCCGTCGGTGAAGTGATGCGAGTTGACAAAGTGGAAGACGCAAGGCGGCCATTTTGGATTTTCACGTGGCGACCCAATTTTCAATAGCGTTCTCCCTTATGCATAGATACACCCACACACCATATTAGAAGTTAGTAGTTCGTTTATTTTTCAAGATATTTCGCTCAAGGTTCAGACATATATATGGTGGTGGCCATCTTGGATTTAGACCTGGTGATCCAATTTTCAATAGCGTTCTTCCTTATGCCTAGATACACCCACACACCAGATTAGAAGTTGTTACTTCGCTTATTTTTAAAGATATTTCGCTCACAAGGTTCAGACATACATGGCGTCAGACATACATGGCGGCGGCCATCTTGGATTTTGACGTGGGTTGCACCCACACCAAATTAGAATTCGGTCCTTCGCTTACGCATGCACGTCCGCACGCACGCACACACACACGGATGGACGGACGCACACACAGACGGAGGGGAAAACCATAGTCCCCCTTTTGCTCCGCCGTGCGACGGGGGACAATAATCGCACTTGCAGTGGACTGGGGCAGCTCCAGCAGGGCAGAAATTTGACGAACTGACTTGTTTGAAAGGTGGCATCCTATGACGGTGCCACGTTGAAGGTCACTCAAAGCAGTGTTCTGGGCCCTGTGCTTTTTCTAGTCTTCATCAATGATCTCTCTGGCTCTCTTGATGACTCCACACTCTGCCGCTCCATTCCTCATTCCTCATATCTCAGATCGGCAGTCTGCAGCCTCATCACTCTCTGCAGACCTGGACAAAATCACAGACTGGTCAAACAAGTGGAACATGTCTTTCAATCCTGACAAATCTCACACTCTTACTATGTCTCTCTGAAAATACCGACTGGACAACCCTCCCATCTACTTTCTGAGCAATCCTCTCCAAGAAGTTCTGTCACTCAATCTTTTGGGTCTCACTATCTGCCATGATCTTTCCTGAGAAAACCACATTTCCAAGCTGGCCTCCAAAGCCAGTCGCCGACTGGGCATCCTCCGTCGTGCGAGGTCCTTGGCACACTTGAGTTCCTCACCACATACAAGGCTTTCATCCGCAGCTCAATGGAATACTGTTCTCCCCTCTGGGCCGGTGCTCCTGTCTCACACTTAGCTCGTCTTCACGCTGTTGAAACCAGCTTTCAGAATCATTGGAATCTCCCGCGATGAAGCTAACTCTGAGGGCCTTTCACTCACTCACCGCAGACAGGTAGGTGGTCTTTCTGTCTTCTACTGACTCCTATCCGGCCAAGCTCCCCCAGCTCTCTCTGTGCTCTGTCCCCCAAATATTCCTACTGGTCGCACATGATCTGTCAGTAACCCTCTTCTTGTGACATTGCCAAAATCAAGACTCTCTGCTCACCTTCACTCCTTCATTCCTCTTTACTCCTGCCTCTCGAACTCCCTCACTCTCTTCAATCCCACTCCTCCCTCTTGGTCTTTAAAACAGCTGTTCACCACCATCTCTTATCTTCCCCCATCCAAAACCTTGATCTCCTCTACCCACGTTAATTCACCCCAAATCCACTTGTTTTTTTGTCCCCCGTCGCACCGCGGGGCGAAAGGGGGACTATGGTTTTCCTCTCCGTCCGTGTGTCCGTGCGGGCGTGCGTACGTGCGTGCGTAAGCGAAGGACCGAATTCTAATTTGGTGTGTGGGTGCAACTCACGTCAAAATCCAAGATGACTGCCGCCCTGTATGTCTGACGCCATGAATGTCTGAACCTTGTGAGCGGAATATCATGAAAAATAAGCGAGGTACCAACTTCTAATTTGGTGTGTGGGTGTACCTCGGCATAAGGATGAACGCTATTGAAAATTGGGTCGCCACGTCAAAATCCAAGATGGCCACCGCCATGTATGTCTGAACCTTGTGAGCGGAATATCTTGAAAAATAAGCAAAGTACAAATGTCTAATCTGGTGTTGTTGGCTTAGCCTGGTGTTGGCTTAGCGGTTAGGGTGCCGGCTTGGGATCCTAGGATCCTGGGTTCGAATCCCGGTCGATCGCTGAATTAACACCAGGGGGGTTGACTCAGCCTGTCATCCTTCCGAGGTCGGCAAATTGAGTACCAGCTTGCTGGGATGAATGATCACGGTGTGTACTCCGGTTTAGAATAGGTACACCATATCCCTGCGCATCGTAAGAGCATGACCAAGGGTTGGCGTCAGGAAGGGCATCTGGCCATAAAAATATTGCTTCAACAGGGAACCATGATTGTCATGGGGCCCGCAAGGCTAACCCCTGCTCTCGTGGGGAAAATGGCCTTAAAACGATCATTCATTCATTCATTCATCCAAACGTCTAATCTGGTGTGTGGGTGTATCTACGCATAAGGAAGAACGCTATCGAAAATTGGGTCGCCACGTCAAAATCCAAGATGGCCGCCTTGCGTCTTCCACTTTGTCAACCCGCATCACTTCCCCGACGGGGGACCTAGGCGTAACGCTTGTTTGAGTACTTACTCTTACCAGCAAATTACCAAGGGTAAAACGAGAGCATCTTGGACCGTATGGTGCTTTCCTTTAAGGAGAGAGTCTATTCTGGCACACAATCGCTTGCACCGTTAAAGTTGTCGTAGATCAAAACCGCATCCCCCATGTTTAATTTGCAGAGCTAAATGGATCCACAGTCCACACGACAAATAAATATATTGATTGATTTAATTGATTTGGTAAAACTGCAGAAATTGTTCCACGCCAGTCGTTTTTAACTTGTTAATGTACAGATTGTGCCATTTCAAAAAGGCTGTCATATATTGGTTGCATGACTAGACAAGTGACAAACGGAAGCATTTTTAATGCATTTTCTAGAGAAAATATTTACTTGCATGGAATTGTCAGCAATGGTTGTACAAAAATACCAGTTGTTTTAGGTTACCTTTCAAAAAATAAAAAAAACTAGAACGGCACTCAGTAGAGAGTCTCGGGTCTCTCAGTAGAGAGTTCCCCAAAGACCTCCACCAGGTGGGCAGTTTACATTTTGTATTCCAGCGTAGACCAGAAAATCACAATTCAGAATCGCATTTAATCGAAATCATCCTTCCACAACTTTTTGAGATATCGTGCTTTGTATCGTTTTTGGCCCTATCTCCTAATGGTGAAGAATCACTTAAAAAATTATACTACCCGGATCCGGATGCGGATGCGGATCTTCACCAAAATTGAATCGATTCTTCCTTGTCACACACACAACCTGTCCACCAAGTTTTGTCCAAATCTGTCAAACCAAATCTGTTCACAAACAGACAGGGGTGAAAACATAACCGCCATCCACATTTGGTGGCAGAGGTAATAACATTTCTCCAGCACAATGGAATTGCCATACAAAATGGCCACTGTTTGCAGGTATAATAATTTCGATCTTATGAAGTATGTTGAACCAATCAGTCTTAAAAGCACCGGATATAATACATGAACATAATGTGATGTTCTCTGTGTGATTGAAGCAAATATGTGTGATTCTTGTGTCCCAAACCCATCTTTCTCTGTTCCCACCTTTCCCAGTCGAACCCAACTGCTCCTGGACTCTGTGTCCTTCTCTCCTGACAAGGTGGAGAAGTTTTTGTCAAACCTCGACTCTGATTCTGCAACTGGACCAGATGGCATCAGCCCACGGGTCCTAAAATCCTGCTCTGCCGCTCTATCTCACCCTCTCTCTGTTCTTTTCACCCTCTCTTTTGCTCAAGGTCATCTGTCAGCATCTTGAAAATCAGCAAACATTACCGCTTTACACAAAAAATGTGCAAAAACAGATCCTTGCAACTACAGACCAATCAGCCTGCTCCCAATTATCAGCAAAGTCATGGAATCCATCATTGCTTCGGATATCAAATCCTTCCTCTTCTCCAACAGCTTGATCTCTGATCATCAATTTGGATTCAGACCAGGTCATTCTACTCTGGACATGCTGCTTCTGCTGTCTCAACAATGGATAGAGGTCCTCAATGCCAAACAGGAAATCAGAGCTGTCTCCCTTGACATATCACATGCAATTGATACGGTCTTGCACCCAGCTCTGCTCACCAAACTCTCCTCCTATGGTATCCATGGAAATCTCCACTCATGGCTTGCGGAGTTCCTCTCTGGTCGTAGGCAACGTGTGGCCCTGAATGGATTTCTCTCATCTCCCTTTCCTGTTCCGGCTGGAGTTCCCCAAGGTAGTGTGCTGGGCCCTGTGCTATTTCTGGTCTTCATCAATGATCTCTCTGACTCTCTGGAAAATCCTCTCTATGTCTTTGCTGATGACTCCACTATCTGCCTCTCCATTCCTCATCCCTCAGATCGGCAATCTGCAGCCTCCTCACTCTCTGCAGACCTGGACAAAATCAGACTGGTCAAACAAGTAGAACATGTCTTTCAATCCTGACAAATCCCACACTATTACTATGTCTCTCCGAAAGGACTGACTGGAAAACCCTCCCATCCACTTTCTCAACAATCCTCTCCAAGAAGTTCTGTCGCTCAAGCATTTGGGTCTCACTATCTGCCATGATCTTTCCTGGGATAACCACATTTCCAAGCTGGCCTCCAAAGCCAGTCGCCGACTGGGCATCCTCCATGCGAAGTCCTTCCTTGGCACACCTGAGCTCCTCACCACATACAAGGCTTTCATCCGCAGCTCAATGGAATACTGTTCCCCCCTCTGGGCCGGTGCTCCTGCCTCACAACTAGCTCGGCTTCGCGCTGTTGAAACCAAAGCTTTCAGAATCATTGGAATCTCCTGCGATGAAGCTAACTCCAAGGGCCTTTCACTCACTCACCTCAGGCAGGTTGGTGGTCTTTCTGTCTTCTACCGACTCCTCTCCGGCCTTCCTCCCCCAGCTCTCTCTGTGCTCTGTCCCCCAAATATTCCTACAGGTCGCACAAGGTCTGCCTGCAACCCTCTTCTTGTGAAATTGCCAAAATCTAGGCTCTCTGCTCACCTTCACTCTTTCATTCCCCTTTTCTCCTGCCTCTGGAACAAACTCCCCCACTCCCTTCAATCGCACTCCTCCCTCCAGGTCTTTAAAACAGCTGTCCACCACCATCTCTTATATCTTCCCCCATCCAAAACCTTTATCTTTTCACCCCCGCTAATTCACCCCAGATACACTTTTTTTGGAAATTCCAACTTCTTTCCTGGAAGTCCTTGCAGTGTTGATATGCTTTATACCTCTCCCACCTCCCCCCCCAAGCCCTCCCCCTCCCACATTTCTCTCGATGTCCTTGCTCTCAAATGTTGTGTTTGTGTCCTTCCCCCTCTCTCCCCATCTTGTGTTCCGCTCCCCTTATTTTGTGTTTTATGTGTCGGTTGACTTTTTGTGTGATTAATGTTAGCTCTTTCACGAGCCTCGATGTTGTATACAACAAAAAAAAAAAAAAAAAACCTTCGGGAAAAGGAAATTATTTTGGCCTTGATCTTGGAGCAACCCATTCTACATGTGTGACGTTGCACCTTGTTCTCGTTGGTTTCTGTGCCGCCGTGCTCTCGAGGAGTTCCGTATTCTGCCTCTACCTGTTGTGCGTGAGGCCCCTGGTCTACGTTTATATTTGGTCCAAATATTTGGCCGAACCCTGCGTTTCCTATGACTGGTTCTGGGCCTAGCTTCCTGTGTTGTCAAACGAGTTCTTAGTCTTACCCTGCGCATCGCAAGCCGTGGTCTAGATGTAGTTGTGCTTTTCGTTGACCGACCATTTGGTCTAACTCTCTGTTTTCTTAAACGATTTCTAGGATTTGCTCTCCTTGTTGGGACCCGCGTCCTGAGTCGAATTCTCCGTGCTATAGATGGAGATCTAGTCACTCTTTGTGTTATGGATGAGGGTCTAGTGACTGTCCTGTGTATTGTTGGTGAGGCTGCGATTGTAGCTCCCTGTGTTGTAGATGCAGGCCTAGTTCTAGTTTTGTATGGCACAGAAAGGTCTGTTGTTTTGGCTCCATTTTCTTTGGCTGCCATTCTAGTGTTTGGTGTTGTCGTTGCCACCATGTTTGATATGGATAGAACATCCAGAGTTGGAAGTGCGGTTTCTTGTGTCGTGGAAGCTCTCCACGCTGAGAGTGGCTCTTGCGTCGTGGATCTTGTACCCCACGTTGTAAGCTTTGGTGGTCTTGAAGATCCCTGCGTTGTGTCCATCAAATGAGTTGCTTCCTTCGTATCATCGTTTGCTAACCCCTGTAGGTAAATGGACAGGAGGTTATGGATTAGGTCACTGTCTAATTACAGCTTCAGCTCCATTCTAAATGTTAAAGCGAAACCAAACTCGTATTTCAATAAGTCGGATTTACCAATTCAAATGACATTTTGTATTCTTGTACAAAATAAGCACCAAATTAAACTTATTGAATTGTCCATTTTTGTTTTTGGATGTAGACCATGTTCTGTCTGCTTTGTGTGTCCAAGATTACTTGTGAGGTATAACTAGTGTGAATAGCATCAATGGTTCGTTAATCTGTCAAGTTTTTTTTAACCTTCGTTGATCAAATCTACACTCTTTGAAGGATTTTGCAAGGAAATAATGCATTTTGTAATATTTTCAGGCTAAATTGAAATGTGATAACATGAAAATCCAAAGCTTGAGCTCCAATCGTGCCATTGAAATAACACCAAGTGGGTTGCCTCGGCCTGTCGTCCTTCAAAGGTCGGAAAAATGAGTACCAGCTTATTACAGTGAACCTATGGGCTACACCGTAAACATATGGCTGTCAAACCAAGTGACCAATGACGCCATCAATATTTTTTCTCGACCAATTTATCACCAGATCTCGCTCGAGTAATTTCACACTGATTGGATCAAGCGTTCTACATGTCGAATTATGAGGTCATAATGGCCACCTATGACATCACCATTAACATATGTTATTCCCCATGGAGAGTTCTTTACAATGAGCCATGTCTCAATTTTTTCCATGGAGGAGTTTGAGATTTAGAGGTGCAAAGTTTTTCGGGTTTTCCAAGATGGCGTCCATACCACGTGACCTACGACATCATAATTATCATTAAAAAAAGTCATTAAATTCGACACAAGGAGGCGATTCTATGGTGAAAATTTCGAAAAAAAGGAAAAGTCAATCGGACCAACGGTTGCAGAGAAAACGTATTTTAAAGGGAATAAACCTGCAAAATGCCAGCGGAAAGGACATGCATACACACATAATGGACGGACAGACAAACGCTGACCAAACGGCATTGCTCTACGGCTATGCCATAAAGTGGTGGAGAATGAGGATTGAAGAGAATAAGGAAAGGATTGCATGATGATTGAGTGAGAGATTTATCAAGCACGTGTGGTACATACCTGCTTTTGTACTTGTACCAAGTACCTCTCCATGCTGCGTTCCATTTCCATGCTGTAGGACTCGGCTAAATCACAAGCATGAAAATCAAAATGAATTAAATGATCATTTGGTGTGATTACAGTGAGCTATAAGGTACAAGTCACGTTTATAATAAGGGCAAAAAGATTCTAAAGAATATCTGGACAAAATGGTGATTACATTTTAAGAAACCAATACATAGATATTATTTGGTTATTGTGTGTGTGTGTGTGTGTGTGTGTGTGTGTGTGTGTGTGTGTGTGTGTGTGTGTGTGTGTGTGTGTGTGTGTGTGTGTGTGTGTGTGTGTGTGTGTGTGTGTGTGTGTGTGTGTGTGTGTGTGTGTGTGTGCATAAGTGAGATGTCAACTGCTATCCCCACATATGGGTGGATTTCAGGAGTTGGTTGTCATATATAGTCACATCAGACCGCTCTGAGCTGGATGTCTTGTGAATGCCTCTGTGGATCCCTAAACGGTGTTTATACTTACTGTGGTCAAAATTACGAGGAATCCCCAAGGTTCACTGAAACATAGCAGAAACTGGTGATGTTCGTGTGGGAAGGCAGGAAAATTGGAAAACGTTATCTTTTTTTATATATATATTGTTACGGATTTGGCACTTATGATTTATTGTTGTTATTATTATTATTGTGGGTTCTAAGTATTATGGTTATTATTGTTTAAAGGAAATGGTTATTGTGGTGAAAAGGTTAAAAAGCGCTCCTGGTAAAATGTGGCCGGAAATCCGGATCGTGACCCGGAAGAAAAAGGGGCGTGGAGAGAAGAAGAAGAGGCGTGGAGAGAAGTGAAAAGACGATCTTGGTTGAAGCTCTATACCGAGCGGTCGAGCGTACAGTGCGAGTGAACTTTGAGTCCTTGAAAGGAAGTTTGTGCGATAGGTGACATCGCCGGAGTGCTGTGGAGCCTGCGTAGTCGGGTATCTGCATTGAGGATTCGGAGTATCCTTGCCTCAAAGCCCCGGCTCGAGTGAAAGCCGTCCGACATTTCGCCACGTGTGCTGCCTTCAGTGAAAAGGTTTTTGTCGCGTCGGCCGGGCATTATTCCCCGGTGGGTTGCCGGGGACGGCTGTGCAAGACAGTGGCTTTTGAGCATTATAAGGAGACTCGCTGATTGAACCGCAAACGGATACGTCGGAGCGCGTCTTTGGGAGGTTTTCCATTCCACCGCGATTGTGCTGGGTGTTGGACCACGTGACCTCTGGGTTGCTTCGATCGTCCACGCCTCAATTGATTTTGATTGGACATTGATCCAACGATTGCTGGAGCGCATCGGCTTCGCCTTGGAGGGGTACAGAGACATTGGCGGAGTGCCGTGAGTTTGGGTTAAAGGACTAGATAAGGTGGTACCATCTTAAGATAGTGATTGTAGGGCGAATTGCTATTATTATTTGTGTCGTGATTCCGGTGTGATTTATAATATATTATTGTTTGTTCATAACCCTTGGTGTGGCTTCATTATTTATTTGATTGATTTCAACCAAGGATAACATATCTTTCTGCCAGGGACCCTCTCGGGGTTCGGAGGTTTACCGAGAGCAGGGGATAGGGGAGGACCCCATAACAATATAGTCAAGGCTCGTGCAATATCGAGTACACTGAATGGATCAGGACATAACAGGACACAGAAGCAACATTAGACAGAGGGGAGAAACACCAACAGCAGGGTAGAAGGCCAAGATATAGAGAGACTTCGCCAAAAAATTGGTGTGGGGAGGAATGGGGGAACAAACTCCAGGATGGAAAAGCTGGAAATTTCGAAGGAGGTGGGCTTGGGGAGGGGGAGTGCAGAATGCGGGCAGTTGACGGGGTACACTTGGAGGGAAGAATGAGATTGAAGAGAATGTAGAACTTGGTTCCACAGGTGGGAAAGAAGAGAAACGAATGAGTGGAGGTGTGCAGTGATCCTGAATTTAGTGGTTATTACCAGAAGGGGGTTGGTGGTGGACCGTGTGTGCCCTGCAGAAACCTGGGAGGATGGGGGGGGGAGGGGAGGTGGGGGGGGGGGGGGAGGGGAGGTGGGGAGGGGAGGTGGGGAGGGTGGACATATCATGGAAGGAGCAGAGGTTGCAAGACCAGAACAGAGGCAGTAGAAGGCAGAGAGATCACCTACCTGTCTGTGATAGCGAAGTGATATGCCCATAGACTCGGCTTCATCGCGGCAGATTTCAATAGTAGTGGAGGACTTCGTTTCTACGGTGTCAAGCTGAGCAAGATGTGAGGCAAGGAGGCCAGCCCAGAGGAGAGAGCAGTAATCCATCAAGCTGTGGATTAAGGCCTTGTAAGAGCACAGGAGTTCAGGTGTGCCAATGAAGGAAGATGCACAGTTGGTGGCTGGCTTTGGAGGCCTACTTTGAAATGTGGTTTGGCCAAGGCTGATAGTGAGATCAAAGAGTTTGAATGATTGAACATCCTCAAGAGGATTGTTAAGAGAGTAGATATGGAGTTGGAGGGGGGAGGGTTTGTCAGACAGTCCTTTTGGAGCGAGAGAGTGTGAGATTTGTCAAGATTGAAAGACGTTTTCCAAGTTTTTCACCAGCTCGTGATTTTGTGAGGGTCTGAAGAGAGGGAAGAGGCTGCAGCCTGCCTGTCTGGATGACGTGGGAGGTCACGGCAGATGGTGAAGTCATCAGCAAATATATAAATGGGACTTTCCAGAGAGTCAGCGAGATCATTGATGGAGATCAGGGATAGCACTGGGGCCACAACACTGCCTTGGGGAACTCCAGCCTTGACAGGAAGAGGAGATGAAAGGATTCCGTTGAGAGGCACACGTTGGCTATGAGAGTGGAGGAAGTCAGTGAGCCATGTGTGGAGTCGGCCTTTGATGCGAAAGGAAGAGAGTTTGGAGAGTAACGCAGGATGCCAGTCTTTGTCAAAAGCACAAGATATGTCCAGAGAGACAGCCCTGATCTCATGTCTGACATTGAGGGCTTCCATCCATTGTTGGGTGAGTATAAGCAGCATGTCCAAGGTGGAGTGACCTGGTCTGAAAGCAGATTGGTTATCTGAGATGAGTTTGTTGAAGAAAAGGAAGGATTTCATATCAACTGTGATTATGGATTCCATAATCTTGCTGATGATTGGAAGTAAGCTGACAGATCTGGTGTTAAGGGGATCAGTTTTTCCACCTTTTTACCTCCACTACCAAAGGTGGACGGAGGTTATTTTTTCACCCCTGTCTGTCTGGCTGTCTGTTTGTATGTCTGTGAACAGGATACCTTAAAAAGTTATATTGACGGATTCGGACGAAACTTGGTGGACAGGTTGGGTGTGTGACAAGGACTAAATTATCAGATTTTGGTGAAGATCCGGATCCGGAAACTAGAATTTATTAAGTGTTTCTTCGCCATCGAGAGATTTATATCATGTTTCAAAAGGACGTGTTATGATAAAATAAATGTGGATTAGTTGGTTCGGTGACGATAACAATCCGATTAGATTTTGGTTCAGGTCCGGATGCATTTCCGCCTTATCAGTGGGATACAAAACGTAAACATTTCAGCCTGGTGAAGGTATGCGCTTTACCGACGTTCTAGTTTACGCAATGCAGTAATCTTGGCAGATTTCCAAGGAGATGGAAGATGAACAAGTGCAAATGACAGGGTGAAAAGGGCAGAGAGAGTACTCCAGTCCAGTTCCAGAGTCAGTCGAGGGTTGAAATAACCTTCTCCACCTTCTCAGGAGCAAAAGACAGAGTCATGGGGCACTTTCGTACAATGGGGAAGGGTGGGTACAAAGAGGGATCAGGGACACAAGATTTGAAAGCAAACACAGAATTGAGGCATTCGGCCTTCTCATGAGCGGAGTGGGTTGTGGTACCATTTGAAGAGAGGGAAGGGATGGAAAGGGAGCATGCACCAGAGACAGACTTAACAAGGAGCCACTAGGTTTTATAGGATGGAGACAAGTTTGAAAGTTAATTCTTGAGGTTCGACCAATGTTGGGTTTCTTTTTCTTTACAATTAAAACGGTTTATGAAAGGTATATGGGAGGGAGAGATGAGATGCTGAAAAATAAACAGGACGTCATGCAGAGCATGATACCTGCGAAATCTTGCAATGTAATCCCTGCAGAGCATGATACATGATACTTGCGATGTAATCCCTGCAACAAATTTAACCTTAAAAATAATTGATAGTTGAATTAAATGACCAAATACAGTGCATTCAGAAAGTATTCAGACCCCTTCACTTTTTTCACATTTTGTTATGTTGCAGCCTTATGCTGAAATCGTTTAAATTCATTTTTTCCCTCATCAATCTACACTCAATACCCCATAATGACAAAGAGAAAACAGGATTTTAGAAAGTTTTGCACATTTATTAAAAAGAAAAAACTGAAATATCACATTTACACAAGTATTCAGACCCTTTGCTATGACACTTGAAATTTAGCTCAGGTGCCTCCCATTTCTCTTGATCATCTTTGAGATGTTTCTACACCTTGATTGGAGTCCACCTGTGGTAAATTCAATTGATTGGACATGATTTGGAAAGGCACACACCTGTCTATATAACGTCTCACAGCTGACAATGCATATCAGAGCAAAAACCAAGCCATGAGGTCGAAGGAATTGCCTGCAGAGCTCAGATACAGGATTGTGTCGAGACACAGATCTGGGGAAGCCGACAAAAAAATTCTGCTGCATTGAAGGTTCCCAAGAGCACAGTGGCCTCCATATTTCTTAAATGGAAGAAGTTTGGAACAACCAAGACTTCCTAGAGCTGGCCGCCCGGCCAAACTGAGCAATCGGGGGAGAAGGGCCTTGGTAAGAGAGGTGACCAAGAACCCGATGGTCACTCTGGCTGAGCTCCAGAGATCCTGTGTGGAGATGGGAGAAACTTCCGCCAAACTTCCGCTATCAACTGGATACTTATGTAAATGTGATATTTCAGTTTTTTCTTTTTAATAAATTTGCAAAACTTTCTAAAATCCTGTTTTCTCTGTCAATATTGGGGTATTGAGTAGATTGATGAGGGAAAAAAATGAATTTAAACGATTTCAGCTTTTTTCAGCTTCTTTCAGCTTCTCAGATTTCAGATCCCAACTATGGTGCCAAAAATAAATACCGGGACTCTCACGACAACGAGGAATGAGCAAGGGCTTGAGGCAACGCATGAGCTGGTTGTGGGTCCATGCCGACTGGAGTTGGATCGGGATGGCGAGGCACAAGGCGGGGGGATGGCGATAATGAGAGATATGGCGATGAGGAGATGGATGCTGCCTCTGCCAAGATCCGATCTCAACTCAAACTTTAAATCAAACACAAAACTACCATTCAAACTTCAACACAAAAATAGTGTAACTTCAACACAGTGCAAGGTGGCTCGGAGCCGCTTGCGTGGGAAACTCAGCCAAGATGGCCACGTCGAACGCCGCCCGTTGAAGCCACAAGTCGTGAAGACGGCCCTCTCGTTTTCTCCACCTCTTTGTCCTTCAGACGAACAGCGCAGCCTTCAGGTCCCTGGCAGAGCACCACAGCCAAAACCTCCTCAAAATGCCCACACAATTGTCAGCACCAAGATGGCTACTTTCTTGTCTGATGAGAGAGACAAAAGCGCACCCTCCTTTTCTTCACTCCTGAGAGCCAATCGCCTCAGGTGTAATTCTGGGCCTCAGGAAAATCGCAAATTCTGCAAATCCGCCCACATCCCACGGGCCAATCACGTACCTTTGGGCGTGGCCTGCCGGCCTTCCCAACCGCCCACCGATTGTCCATCCCTTCTGGGAGGGGCCCGTGCCTCATTAGGTACATTGGGGCGGGGCTTAGTCCGACCGGCGTGTTCTGGGCTTTAGTTCTGGGCTTTTTGGCGGTGATTGTAATTTAAAGGATTGTGCACAAAAACGGCAAGGGAAAAATTACAGAGGGAAGGCATGCACTGGGGAACATTATCCTTAAACCCTACAGATAATTAGCACAGCACCATCCCTCACATGATGCACAATTAAACAACCTTAAACTAGAGTCTCCCTAATTAATACACCAAAATGCTCCCACACTTCATGCGGTCCATGCTACTTCCTATGCAGTTTTACCTCTCCTACGGTATTCTATCTACCCCCTGATAAACATAACTATATATATATATATACAGTGAAACCTTGACTTACGAGTTTAATTCGTTCTGTGACCGAGCTCGTAACTCAATTTGCTCGTTTCTCAAATTAAATTTCCCCATTAAAATGAATTGAAATGCTATTAATCCGTTCCAGCCCCCCAAAAACCACACCAATTTTTTTTGAAATATATATATAAAAATATCTCGCGCTTTATATTTCACCTGTATGCAGCATACAAGTTGGCAGAATGGCCTGGACTGGAGGTACGCACACTTGACTCTAAACTGTCCAGCCTGGGTTTGAATCCCGACCCAGCTATAACCTGTCATGTCTGTGTTTCACAGGCAGGGTGATTCATCAATGTGTGTACCGCTAAACTGGGCGCCCCGTTTGCGTCCCATTAGTTGATGGATGTTAAGGATCTCACCGTGTCTTCCACAAAGAAAAGGCGAGCTATCGCCGGCACTCTGAACAAGTTGTGGCCTGGCATGCTCTTCTCCTCTGCCGTTATATACGTCCTCCTCGGCATCTTTTTCCAGAAGAGCCCTGTCTCGTCACAGTTGAAGATTTGCTGGGGGATGTATCCTTCAGCTTCTATCAGTTCGGCAAAATTTATAATAAAATCTTCAGCTGCCTTCACATCCGAGCTTGCTGCCTCACCATGCCTGACGACGGAGTGAATGCCGGTCCTCTTCTTAAAATTATCAAACCATCCCCGACTGGCTTTGAATGACTCTTCCGATGCCTCGTCCGTTGATGTTCCCGCCGCCTGCTGCACCAAATCCCCGTAAATGTCTCGGGCCTTCTCACACATGATGCTCTCGGTCATGGTATCTCCTGCGAGCTGCTTCTCCGTCAACCACACAAACAACAACTTCTCCATCTCTTCATGGATAGAGGTCCGGAGCTTTGAAATAATCGTAACGCCCTTGGCTGGCGTTATAGCCTTTATCGACTCCTTCTGCTTCAAAATCGTACATATCGTAGAAGTACTACGATCGTACTGCCTCGCCAAGTCGACAACACGCACACCTCGCTCATGTTTTTCGACGATTGCGTGTTTTATATCCAAGGACATCATCCTCTTCTTCTTCTCAGCACTGCCCTTGGCACTCAATTTCTTAGGACCCATGGTTAAAACTAAGAAATTTTCCAAAATAACAAAAATGCGAAAACAAAGCAGCAGCGATATACGGCAGAGATGCTTGCATGGCAAGATAACCACGTGACCTGAACGCTCGTTGGGCCACCTAGTGGCGGGTGGCGTAAGCTCGTAACTCAGATCTCGGCTCGCATCACAAAGCAAAAAACCGCCCGAGCGACGGCTCGTATCTCGGAAAACTCGTAAGTTGGTGCACTCGTAAGTCAAGGTTTCACTGTATATACATATATATATATATATATATATATATATATATATATATATATATATATATATATATATATACATACATATATATACAGTGGAACCTTGACTTACGAGTGCACCAACTTACGAGTTTTCCGAGATACGAGCCGTCGCTCGGGCGGTTTATTGCCTTGAGATGCGAGCCGAGATCCGAGTTACGAGCTTACGCCACCCGCCACCAGGTGGGTTCCGGTCACGTGGTTATCTTGCCGTGCAAGTACAGTATCTCTGCCGTATATCGCTGCTGTTGTGTTTTCGCATGTTGGTTATTTTGGAGCTTACGCCAGCCGCCACCAGGTGGGTTCCGGTCACGTGGTTATCTTGCCGTGCAAGTACAGTATCTCTGCCGTATATCGCTGCTGTTGTGTTTTCGCATGTTGGTTATTTTGGAGCTTACGCCAGCCGCCACCAGGTGGGTTCCGGTCACGTGGTTATCTTGCCGTGCAAGTACAGTATCTCTGCCGTATATCGCTGCTGTTGTGTTTTCGCATGTTGGTTATTTTGGAGCTTACGCCAGCCGCCACCAGGTGGGTTCCGGTCACGTGGTTATCTTGCCGTGCAAGTACAGTATCTCTGCCGTATATCGCTGCTGTTGTGTTTTCGCATTTTGGTTATTTTGGAAAATTTCTTAGTTTTAACAATGGGTCCTAAGAAATTGAGTGCCAAGGGCAGTGTTGAGAAGAAGAAGAGGATGATGTGCTTGGCTATAAAACACGCAATCGTCGAAAAACATGAGCGAGGTGTGCGTGTTGTCGACTTGGTGAGGCAGATGTGAAGGCAGCTGAAGATTTTATTATAACTTTTGCCGAACTGATAGAAGCCGAACGATACATCCCCCAGCAAATCTTCAACTGTGACGAGACAGGGCTCTTCTGGAAAAAGATGCTGAGGAGGACGTATATAACGGCAGAGGAGAAGAGCATGCCAGGCCACAACTTGTTCAGAGTGCCGGCGATAGCTCGCCTTCTCTTTGTGGAAGACACGGTGAGATCCTTAACATCCAACAACTAATGGGACGCAAACGGGGCGCCCAGTTTAGCGGTACACACATTGATGAATCACCCTGCCTGTGAAACACCGACATGACAGGTTATAGCTGGGTCGGGATTCAAACCCAGGCTGGACAGTTTAGAGTCAAGTGTGCGTACCTCCAGTCCAGGCCATCCTGCCAACTTGTATGCTGCATACAGGTGAAATATAAAGCGCGAGATATTTTTATATATACTGCATATTTAAAAAAAAATTGGTGTGGTTTTTGGCGGGCTGGAACGGATTAATAGCATTTCAATGCATTTTAATGGGGAAATTTGATTTGAGAAACGAGCAAATTGAGTTACGAGCTCGGTCACAGAACGAATTAAACTCGTAAGTCAAGGTTCCACTGTGTATATGTATATATGTATATATGTATATATGTATATGTATATATATATGTATATATATATATATATATATATATATATATATATATATATATATATATATATATATATATATATATATATTGTTGCGGATATGGGATTTACATCCATCCATATCCGCTTGTAAATATTCCCCTATTTCCTCAATACTTCCCAACTATCCCCAATCCCCCCATTCCCTAGTCCCATTTTCTGTAAACAACACTCTGTAGACCCGACCTCCCCCTATTTCCCCCATTAAATGTCGCATCCAGGTCCACCGCATCTCATGTAAGACAACTATAGGACATCTTGCTAGTTATTCTTAGTCTATGTCAGTTAAGGACTCGTTTCCATTAATTCTGACTCTTCGTTGCACCAGAATGTGATTGTATGGCACCGTTAGGAAGTTTAGGACCTCCCAATACCTCCCCGCAGCTCTTCCTCACGGTTCAGCAACAACAACAACAACAACAACAACGGCGGCGGCGCGGGGAGTGCGCGTCCTCACTCCGGCTTGGTTGGTAGGGGGTGTTGGGAGGGCACCAGGCCTTTCCAACGAGCCGCCATCGAGCATGTGCTCGACGGGGTTACCAAGTAGGGGCTCGCTGTCAGCTCCTCGTCAAGGGCGGAGCCCGGTAACCCCCGCACCCAATAGAAGCGGCGGACCGGTCCCATCTGGGGCGGAGCCAACGAGCCGAGGGCGTGTGACTCCCCGCTGAGCATGCGCAGGAAGAGGGAGGTGACGTCAGATGCGCGCTGAGCTTGGAGAGAGAAGGACGCCACCTCCGAGCGCTGTGACACCTCCCCGCATCTCTGGACTGGACCGTGCTTTATCCTGTCCCTGAGCCAAGGTGCACCTTGTGCTATCGACTGCCTGTCCTTCCCTGCCATCAATCCCTGTGTAAGTCAGTCTTGTTCCGTTTGTCTGTGGTCTGTCGGGGAATAGATAAGATTGTATCTAAGTGCCTATCTCTTCTGTGTCTTTTACCTCACTCTACCTTGTAATCTACCCCTTTTCTCCACCACTAATTATATCCTCCTCCGGAGGTCTTGAGAACTGTACCCCTTGCGTCGTTTCATTTATCCCAGTCATTGTGTCCTTTCCATCATTGATTTAGCGTAGCGCGATTTGGCCAACGTTCGAGTGGAATCGGGTGAGTTGGGGGTAATCGGGTAAACTGTACGAACACGGCGGCCATTCCGCTCGGTCAAGCAACATCTTTAGCCGTGTCCGTAACAATATATATATATATACAGTCACGTGAACAAGTAAGTACACCCCATGTAAAGTTTTGACTTTTTCAACATATTTCAACATACAGCTATTTGATCTTCATTTCAACAATATTGACAGATAAAGGTGATATAATATAACAAATATCATGAAACATTTACATTTTGTAGTCCATTGTATAATTTAAATAAACAAATGCAAATTTCGCATGTGGAAAAAGTAAGTACACCCCTACATTTATCACTGCTTCAAATACCGAAAATTAGAATCAGGTGCACCAGCTAAGGTGCAAATGATTAGAACATCGTTAGAGAGGATCTTGGAGGAACCTGTCTTATTTAAACATCAGACATTTAGTTTGGTTTGCTCTTTGTTGTTGAAGTGTGCGGCGTCACCATGCCTAGATCAAAAGAGCTCTCTGAGGCCTTCAGAAAGAAGGTTATAGATGACTACGAGTCTGGGAAGGGATTTAAAAAGATCTCCAAACAATTTGAAATCAATCATCATACTGTCGGGAAGATCATCTACAAGTGGAGAAGATTCCAAACAACTGCCAACTTGTTCAGGCCAGGCCGCCCCAGCAAGTTCAGCCCGAGAGCAGACCGCAAGATGCTGAAAGAAGTCTCTAAGAACCCCAGAATGTCATCAGGGGACCTACAGGTAGCTCTTGCCACTGTTGATGTCAAAGTGCACGAGTCTACCATTAGAAAGAGGCTGCACAAATTTGATCTACATGGGAGGTGTGCCAGGAGGAAACCGTTGCTGTCCAGAAAGAACATCAAGGCAAGACTAAAGTTTGCCAATGAACACCTCAGCAAAGACCAGCACTTCTGGAACAATGTGCTCTGGACAGATAAGTCAAAGGTAGAGCTATTTGGCCACAGTACCAGAAGACATGTTTGGTAAAAACCAAAGACAGCATTTGACCACAATAACCTGATAGCAACTGTAAAGCATGGTGGTGGAAATATTATGGTTTGGGGCAGTTTTGCTGCATCAGGGCCTGGGCAGCTCACCATCATAGAATCCACTATGAATTCTTCATTGTACCAGAGGGTGCTTGAGGATAATGTGAGGCTATCTGTCGGAAAGTTGAAGCTCAACCGAAGGTGGACCTTGCAACATGACAATGACCCCTAAACATACCAGTAAATCCACCAAGGAATGGCTGAAAAGAAAGAAATGGAGGGTTCTGGAATGGCCAAGTCAAAGCCCGGATATAAATCCCATCGAGATGTTGTGGGGGGATTTGAAACGAGCTGTGCATGCAATTGTGCATGCTGTGCAACAATTTTTTGTTGAATAAATTATTGCAAAGTCAATTTGTCATTGTTTTTTGTTCAATTAGATCACCTTTATCTATAGATGCTGTTTAAATGAAGATCAAATCTTGATATGTTCACATATGTTAAAAAGATTAAAAAAACATTTCATGGGGTGTACTTACTTTTTCCACACACGAAATTTGCATTTATGTTTATTTAAATTATACAATGGACTACAAAATGTAAATGTTTCATGATATTTGTTTTATTATATCACCATTATCTTTAAATATTGTTGAAATGAAGATCAAATCGCTGTATGTTGAAATAGTCAAAACTTTACATGGGGTGTACTTACTTTTTCACGTGACTGTGTATATGTATATGTGTGTGTATATATATATATATATATATATATATATATATATATATATATATATATATACAGTCATCCCTCGCTATATCGCTGTTCACTTTTCGCGGCTTCGGTACATCGCGGGTTTTTCTCGCTAGTATATGTAAAATTATATCGCGGATTTTTCGCTATATCGCGGGATTTTGCGGTATAAATGTATTTTTATATACTATTATTTTAAATATTTTTGTGGTAAAATAAGCATTTTCTAGCCTAAAAAATTAAAAAACGTAAAGAAATAAGAAAAATACAGTAATTAAAACATATTACAAGAAATAAAATACTGTACATAGTGTACAGTAGAAGGGTAGACAAAGAGTCGTGCGTATGGAAAACGCAGATGCGGCAGCTTCCACTTGCGCGAGTTACCCACGTAATGGGTAACTGTAATGCTCTTTCTGGCTGTGCAGTACATTCATCATCGTCATCACCTTCATCGTCATCAGTACTGCACAGCTAATTCATCATCATCTTCATCACGCAAGTTGTAGTATTGAAGAGCCGGGGCTCTTGCTTGATACGGACGAAATGACGGGCAAGACACAAACTCGTCCGAGAAGATATTTATTCTCAAAACCAACTCGGGAACACTGAAAAGCCCGTTTTAATATCGGGCTGCATTATAAAGCACAACCAGAAACCGAAAGCCACGCCTCTCAAGCGTGGCGTGCTTCGGTGGTCACGTGATCAACAGGTGTAGCTGATTATACCCGCAAAGCGCGGCACGCTTTAGCGGTCACGTGACCAGCCACTCTCGCGCCGGGGATCCCCGCCGGTGACGTCACCGGCTGGAGCAAGGAGATTCTGATGCTGGTCTTGCTTGGGGGACCCATGGGTAGCTACAGTATCTTCAATGGTGAGTACCCATTAGAATTTTATATGTTGTTAAAATTACGTATGTTTAAGAGTGTAAAAAGTGTTTAAGAGTATAGGAAGTGTTTATAAGAGTATGGGAAAGGTTAATAAGAGTGTGAGAAAGGTTAATAAGAGTGTGGGAAAGGTTAATAAGAGTGTGGGGAGGGTCATAAAGCTTTAAAATATATATAAATAATAAAATAAAAATATGGTCGCTACTTCGCGGATTTTCGTCTATCGCGGGGGGTTCTGGAACGTAACCCCCGCGATAAACGAGGGATCACTGTATATATATATATATATATATATATATATATATATATATATATATATCTATATATATATATATATATATGTATATATATATATATATATATTGCGGTTTTGAGTCTGTCAAGTGAGTTAATAAAGGTTAAAGTCTGTCCCCCATAGTTAGTCACATGAGCAACATGTAGCCTTGCAATAGTATCGTTATGTCTTAGTATTTGTGAGCTTAGTTCCCTTCCAGTGTTAATTCTGCATTGAGTAGGAGCCAGGGAGATAGGCCCTACTTGTCACCGATTTCCCAGCCACCCTAGCCTCGATCCAGTTTGTTAAGCATTGGGTGATCATTGGCCGAGTTAACACGAGGTAGGCCTAGGAAGGATCGGGGGGGAGTCGAGGCGGGGCGGCAGAAGCGATGACGGTAAGCACGAGCCGCCAATCAGAGCTCGAGGGTGGTGGCGGCGGCGTGGCGTCAGAGGGCGTGGTGAGAAGAGTCTGGTGAGTTCCAGAAGGTTCAGGGGGCGTAGCTATAAAACCCGCTGCGCAAAGCCCTCAAAAGGACTCGCAGAGGAGAGAGAAAGATAAAGGACTTGACTTGCAGAGAGAGAGAGAGAGAGAGAGATAGATAGATAGATAGATAAAAGGACTCGCGTTGTACTGCCTGATGAACTTCACCATTGTACGAGAACGTGCGCGCTAACCAACACCAAGTGTATTGAGGAAGAGGAGTTGGTCGCTACATATACGCGGGCGCAGCCAGGCACGTTTATCATGAAATAGCGCATTTCAGCCGCGCGAGTGACCGAGGCTGAGTAACCGCCAGCCGCGCTAAAGTCCGCCCTCTACCGTTTCGCTCCAACATCTGCTTTGTTCGAGAGACGCGCTACGTGTCCCTGTCTTCGCCTGCCACCATCTTCACGGGACTTGCCGGGGACCGTGGAGAGCTGGACGAGGACCATCCCTGGACGCGTTGGGGAACACCTGCCCATCTGCAATCCCCTGTGTGAGTGTGAGTGAGACGGGCCCGTTGTCCCAGGGATAAGTTAAGACTGTTTAAGGATTGCTCTGTGTCTCTTCGTCCTGGAACTTGTAAATACGTGTGGGAATAATTAAACCCTTGTTCTTTCTTTCTGATTCGATCGTTCCTGTGGTTTCCTCAATTGACTAAGCGTGGCACGAATAAGATCGCTCCAATCGGGTTTCCACTGAGTAATACTGTGCGGACCACGTGTACGCAATCCGCTCGGCGTACTAACATCACACGTGGTTCGTGCGAGGCTTGTTTCCTCGCTCCCAGGGCAGCGCGGGTACTTAGGTACGAGCGAGAAACCACAACAAACCCTACTCCGCGTGTGTCCGGGAGGGACACAATAAGTCTCGGTTCCGCCAGGCCAGTAAAGACAAGGGGATTAATCCCCCCTTGATAAGGGAAGAAGGCCGGCGAGAGAACCGCAACAATATATATATATATATATATATATATATATATATATATATATATATATATATATATATATATATAATATATATATATATATATATATATATAGATATATATATATATACTATATATATATATATATATATATATATATATATATATATATATATATATATATATATATATATATATATATATATATATATATATATTATATATATATATATAGATATATATATATAGATATATATATATAGATATATATATATAGATATATATATATAGATATATATATATAGATATATATATATAGATATATATATATAGATATATATATATAGATATATATAGATATATATATAGATATATAGATAGATAGATAGATATATATATATATATATATATATATATATATATATATACTATATATATATATATATATATATATATATATATATATATATATATATATATATATAAAATCGGGAGATTGAATAAGACGCGGACGTTGCTTCAGGACTTCGATCTTTAATTCGACAAGCTTTCGACCAACAAAGATCTTCTTCTGAGTCGGCCCCAAGTTCAACGGAAGACTTCAAGACTTCTAGACTTCAAGACAAGACGAGAAGACTTACAAGCAGTAATCAACCTTATGCTCAAGACTTCCGTTGAACTTGGGGCCGACTCAGAAGAAGACCTTTGTTGGTCGAAAGCTTGTCGAATTAAAGATCGAAGTCCTGAAGCTATGTCCGCGTCTTATTCAATGCAAATGAGATGCCCTGCTCGTACTGTGGAGTTACTACTATTTCTCACAGTTATATATATATATATATTGTCGCGATCCCGGCTGTGAAATGGTTCCCAGCACGGAATACGGACGTTAATGTCCGGGCTTCAAGTAGTCCACGGAGTGGACAGAGAGAACTCAATAAACACAATTGTGTTTTAATCGGCCTTCTAGGGGTAAGGCACGATGCTTTATTGGCTCGATCACAAAAACCATAAATGGTAACCGAATGTAATACACTGCACAAAGCCTGCAGGAACTGTCGGCCCCCGAAGCTCCAAACAGGACGCAGGCAAGATCACTCGCGGTTCCAATCGACGATCTCCGGACTCGGAGGGTAACAGAGTGGAATACACCGCACAAGGCCTGCAGGAACTGTCGGCCCCAGAAGCTCCAAACAGGACGCAGGCAAGATCACTCGCGGTTCCAATCGACGATCTCCGGGACTCGGAGGTAACAGAGTGGAATACACCGCACAAGGCCTGCAGGAACGGTCGGCCAGCAGCTCCAACACGACGCAGGCAATATCTGACTCACGGTTCCAATCCACGAGATCCGGGAATCACTCGTTCTCTTCCGGAGTTACTCACTCGTAAAATACAGAACGGTAAACGATCAGCCCAACGCGGCTGTCGTGAAGATTCAGGGAAATCCCTTTATCTATTTCCCACTCGGGGCCTTCGAGTCGCGTCCGTTGCATAAGATGGCGACCGCGCTCTCTGGACTCTCCACCAATCACGTGCCGAATCGCCTCCCGATCGCGTGAGGCTCCAAGGAGGCCACGTCACGCGGTGGGCGGGGCACCAAATCTGGGTGAGAACAGGTGGTTTCACCGGTGGTTTCTCACAGTCCTCCCCCCCTAAGTAAAAACCCCGTCGAATAGACGGCGTTTTTAAAACCAGTATTTGTAGTAGGTGCAAATCACATGGCAAGATGATGGCGGTAATCGCTAACAGGCAATTAACGCAATTAACAATTATTAACACTTATTAACAACAATAACGCAACAACGCCACAATACAACGCAACGCAATAGCGCAACAATAACGCAATTATTAACGCACAGGCAATTAACAGGCATTAACAGGTTAACAATGAACCAGTTTGGTTTTTTTTTTTTCACACACAAATTTTAACACCATACACCACATTAATATCTACCCTACAAGAGTTACACTTCACACAAAGCACAATAGAGAGGCAAGGGGGCCAAACTCAAGTTGGGGGAAGCGTTGACAGGAAGGAAACGGGCCGAGACCTAGAGCGGCGGGTACTCCTCCGGTGTCGAGAACAACAGTCATATGCGTAATGACCCCTTTCACCGCACTGGTAACATCGATCGTTCGGGTCGAAAGGCCTGCGGACCAAAGGGCGTCTGAAACGAGGCCGCCGCGACATGCCATTCGACATCTCGACGCACACACGCGATCCGCAAATTAACCTTCCATCAAGGGCTCTGACCGAATCTTCAGCATCTCGTGGCTCTTCAAACTCAACAACTGCAAATCCAGGTGGGTTTCGAGCAACCCATACGTTGCGGAGTGGTCCGTAATGTTCGAAGACCCTCCCTAGCTCGGCTTTCGCTGCTCCATTGCCCAGGTTTCCCACATATACCTTAGCATTAGCGTTCCTGCTGAATCGCGACATGGCGGGAGCGGTCCCTGAGGAGCACGGCACCTGAGGGTGGCTTGACGGGAGGCTCGGGTGGACTTCAGCTGACGCAACGTCACCGTCGGGAACTGGAGTCGAGGCGCTAGGCTCCTCGGGCCAGAGTGAAGATATGTCTGACTCCGCCACTCTCTCCGCCTGTTTACTCTGGGATCTAGTGACCCCCCCACAGGTCAGAGTCAATGACTCCTCCCTGGCCATGGCATCATTGCCAATCAGCAAGGAGACCCCGGGTATCGGGTAGTAGGGTACCACCACACAGGTCACTGGACCTTAAAAATGTCACTCCGGACCTCGAGGAGGGCAAGGGGATACCGGCCAAGAACCCGGTCAATGCCCCGAAGGAGGGTATACTCGCCGGTATAACGCATCTGAGAGGCCGGAACTACCCCCGCCCAGAGAACACACCGTGTCGCCCCAGTATCCCGAAGGTATTGGGCCTCAAACTTCAGCATCGAATCAGGGCCACCCACTAAGGCTGTCCCTGAATAATCCTGGTACAGTGGATGAATGGAATTAGCCTCGGTGGCAGTGACCTCGGTCACCGATGCCACCGTCGTGTGCGAGGGCCCGGCGGATGAGCTCCACTGATCTCCTCCGACTTAACAGGAGGGTTGCCTCGGTAGGCCGGACTAGCGGGATTAGAGAAGCAGCGGTTTTCACCGTGCCCACGCGTTTGCAGAAATCGCACCAGGGCCCTGCCCTGGTCTGCGGCTCGCGACCGCCACCAGTGGAGGGCATCGGAGAACCCCTCCCCTCGATCCAGCCGCCGGGCAGACGGGGGGCGGTCTTGATCGCAGACTCCTCCGTCTTACGACGCGACTGCGTGACTTGCAGCATTTTGCACGCCAAAACATGTTTATCAATAAGGTTGACGCAGTCTGCCAAGGAAACAGTGTCTTTGTCGACAAGAAACAATGCTAAGTCAGGCGGAAGCTGTTGATCGATACGGTAACGCACCAGGAGTTCCGCAACCGCTTGAGGTAACTCACCCTTGCTCCCCTTGAACCATCTCTGCAGCTGTTCCAACAAGGCCCGCGAATGTTCCTCATAGGTTTGACTGGACTCACGAGTCCAGCTGAAAAAATTTCTCCTATAAATACATGCGGACACCGCATAGGCGTTCAAAATCTCGGCCTTCAATGCCCTGTATTTGTTTGCGTCCTCGGTTGCCATCCTCGCATATACCTCCCTCGCCTTCTCAGATAGATGGCTCACAAGATGGCCGACCCACAAGCTCTCATCAATGCCACCGGCAGCCAACAACTTCTCCGCCATCTCCAGATACGCTTCTGGCTTCGTGTCTCCCGTCCAGTCCGGCAAACGAACATGAACAGTTTCCGGGACTCTTGCAGCAGACCCCTCTGCCCGCGGTCGTTCAGTCAACATTCGCAACTCATGCTCTCTGACGCGTTCAGCTTCTGCTGCTGCCGCACGCTCTCTCTCTCTCTCACGCTCTCTCTCTGCTGCTGTCT